>NC_142729.1:9247557-9471232 GCF_055471065.1 Atractosteus spatula
ATGCGTTTAGTCCAGAAACAGGTCACTGTCGATGTTGCCTCTGCCAAGACGCAAGGTGGATGCGTTGTACAGTCTTATGGCAGACGGCAAGAATGACCTCCTGTAGCGCTCCCTGTCGCACCGTGGATGAATCAGTCTATTGCTGAACGTGCTCTTCATTCCTGCCAGCCTGTCAAAGAGGGGATGGGAGAAGTTGTCCATGATGGCCTCTAGTTTGGACCTCATTCTCCTCTCAGCCACTACCTCCAAGGAGTCCAGGTCAAACCCAATGACAGAGCTTGCTCTCCTGATGAGCTTGTTCAGCCTTTTGGAATCTACTGCTCTAATCCCAGAGCCCCAGCACACCACTGCGTAGAAAATGGCACTCGCTACCACCGACTGATAGAACATGTGTAGCATCTTACTACACACATTGAAGGACCTGAGCCTCCTCAAGAAGTAGAGTCGGCTCTGTCCCTTCTTATAGATGGCCTCGATGTTCTTAGACCATTCCAGTCTATCGTCGATGTGCACTCCCAGGTACTTGTACGAGTCCACCATCTCCACGCCACTCCCATGGATGTAGACAGGAGTAGGTTTGACCTTTTTCCTCCTGAAATCTACCACCAGTTCCTTTGTCTTCGTCACATTCAGTTCCAAGTGGTTCACCCCACACCACTCCACAAAGCTGCTGACCAGTCCTCTGTACTCCACCTCCTGCTCACCCTTGATACATCCCACAATTGCAGAGTCATCTGAGAACTTCTGCAGGTGGCATGACTTTGAGTTGTACTTAAAGTCCGAAGTATAGAGGGTGAAGAGGAATGGAGAAAGAACTGTCCCTTGAGGTGCCCCTGTGTTACTCACTACCTGTTCAGACACACAGTTCTGAAGTCTCACAGACTGTGGTCTGCCTGTCAGGTAGTCAGTGATCCACGAGGTCGTGGAGGCATCGACTTGCATCTCCTCCAGCTTCCTCCTTAGAAGTAAGGGCTGGATGGTATTGAAGGCACTGGAGAAGTCGAAAAACATGATCCTTACAGTGTTGCCAGCCCTGTCCAGGTGTGAGTAGGCCCTTTGCAGCATGTAGATGATCGCATCCTCCACACCAACACTGGGCTGGTAGGCAAACTGTAGGGTGTCCAGTGATGAGCTGACCAGGGGTCTCAGGTGGGATAAGACCAGCCTCTCCAGTGTCTTCATGATGTGAGAAGTCAGTGCAACTGGTCTGTAGTCGTTGAGGACAGAGGGGCGCCCTTTCTTTGGTACCGGGACCAGGCATGATGTCTTCCAGAGCACCGGGACTCTTTCCAAGCGCAGGCTCAGGTTGAACAGTCGCTGGAGCACTCCGCTCAGCTGATCAGCACAGGCCCTCAGAACTCTGGGGCAGATGTTATCTGGTCCTGTGGCCTTACCCTCGTGCAGCCTCTTCAGCTCCTTCTTCACCTGGTCAGCTGTGATGGTCAGCCTGGCCTGGGGGATGGTGCTCATACTGCTTTCAGTGCTGCAGGTGTTAATGGCGGAGGTGTTGGAGAGTGGCAGCTGTGGGGGATGGGTGGGTGAGTAGCCGTCGGGGGTTGTGGCTGTAGGCGGCCATGTTTGTGGGGGGATGGAGGAGGTATTGGGCAGTCGCAGCTGTGAAGGGTTAGGGAGCGTGTGGCAGTGGGGGGATGGGTGTTGCGCCACAGAGGACCCAGAATCAAACCTGTTAAAGAACTGGTTCAACTCGTTGGCCATCTCCAGGTTCCCTTCTGTTGCACCCCCAGCCTGTTTGAAGCCAGTGATCTCTCTCATGCTGCTCCATACATCTCTCACCCTATTCCTTTGCAGCTTGTCCTCTATCTTCTTTCTGTATGCGTCCTTGCTCTCTCTTAACTTCTGCTTTAGCTCCCTCTGTACACGCTTGACCTCTTCCTTATCTCCCCTCCTAAAGGCTCTCTTCTTGTCATTCAGAAGAGCCTTCAGGTCGCTGGTGATCCAGGGTTTGTTATTGGAAAAGCAGTGTACGTCTTTGGTGGGGATGGTGTTATCTACGCAGAAGTTAATATAGTCAGTGACACAGTCCACCATACTGTCTATGTCGTCCCCATGTGGTTCGCACAGCACATCCCAGTCGGTGGCCTCCAAAGCACCACGTAGATCCTCCATAGCCTCCTGAGACCATCTCCTCACAGTCCTCATGGTCACAGGTTGGCGCTGGACAATAGGCGTGTACAGTGGTGTAAGCAAGACAAGGTTGTGATCTGATCTGCCAGGGGGGGGAAGGGCTGTGGAACTATATGCATCCTTAGCATTGGCATATAATAAGTCCAGTGTTTTGTTTTCTCTGGTCGGGCACTTAACAAACTGGTGGAAAGTAGGTAGAGTGGTGGAAATAGATACGTGGTTATCTGTGTCTATAATAGCTATTAAAATATTATATAATAATATATAGTATTAATAGTAATATGTAATATTATATATATTAATAATAATAATAATAGTAATTGTAATATATAATAGTAATTATATTAGCAGTAATATATAATATTATAAAAGCTATTAACCATGTGTATGTACTGCATATACGTATAAGCAAAGTGTTTCTTAAGTTGTACAGCTGATAAAGGACTTCCATCCAAAACGTCCTGTTTCTCAAGAAACCTGGTGTACTACACCATAACTTTTCCAACCTCTCTCTCTCTATACAGTTTATCACATCACTGAATGGTTTTGCCATGTTCCATTTTGAACTTGGCTAGCGTCACCGCCTGGGATGCTTTTAAAGTACAGTAGCTCGCATGATTCTCTGCTCGACAATAGCAGTCTTTTGAGATTACTTACTGTATCTTGAGAGACCTATCACTTGAATCAGATGAGTATTGCTTGTCAAAATTCAACCTATTTTTTATTAATTACTTTTTTATTGAACGAATCGACTGCAAACAAATGTCATTTATCAAAAAGGGTCGGGAGGTACGGGCCGCACTTTTGTGTGTGGCGGGGCGCAGGTTGAGAACCACTGTGGTATAAGGAGAGGCACCAACTCAAAGTAAGATGAAGCGACTTCCCCATTTTTGAACTAGAAACAGAGGAAAACAAAATAGCATTTCTCTCAGCAGTGTTCTCAGTCACAGAGAGGCAACAGTCTTTGAGGGCCTGTTACAGAGGTAAAGGGGTCTTTGCACCTTTCAAGGTGCCTGGTGGTGCAGTCAGTCAGCTGCAAAGCTAACATTTGCAGTAGAGGTTCCTACATTTAGGGCTCATCGTCCTTGACATATTCATATTAAAATTGTTTGAGTTAAAATAAATAAAATTTGCATTCTTGTTTTTTTTAAATATCGTTAGAGGCTGAGGTAGATAACAATGATGGTGTCTAAGAATCTAGATAAAGTGTGTAACACCTGGCAGTGTAAACATTTCCAGCTTCAGATCAGGGGGGGTGTTTCCTGAGAAGTAGGGAGTCCAGATCCTGTGATCAAAGCAGTCATAAAGCTTATCTTGGTTTACCTTCATTAAGTTCTGAGTAAATGATTAAGTGCCAATCAAAAGTCCAGAAAGACACCATGTGAGTTCAGATCAAGAGCCAGGTTTAGTAGCAGCTTGAGGTTTTCTGGCTGGTCTGGATGTAGGCCTACTTGTAAATACAGTAACTTGTGTTTCACATGTTTATGATGTGTGTAGTGTACAGTTTGTATTGGCATTGTTAATATTTGTTTAAGCCAGTGTGCCTGAATTTTTACTGTTTTCATCAAAACTGTGCCAGAGAACACATAATTCATGTGCCACCAATTATACCAACCACTTCAAGGTTGATTCTTGAAGAAATCCTTACAAGCTGGGGGTTATGATTATTTTTTTTACTAGTTGATGTATTTGCTCACTCAGTTCCTATTATTCACCATTTTTGAACCTCCGCCACTTGTATCAATACTCTAGTTTCATGTCAGGACACCCAGGGAGCATGTTGCTCTGCAGGGTTAAAATGCTTCAGGGGGAATGCAGTGTTAGAGAAAAAAATCTCATTAAAAGACATGAAACACAGCTGGTGCTACAAGGGTTTGTTTGGGTCTCAGCAAGATGGGCTCACTAGCTTGTATCTTCTTTGATAATTTAATCCAAGCAGTCAAGAGAAGCATAAGCTCCATTTCGAAACTCAATGTATAGGAAAAGTTTTTCAAGCTGCAAAGAAAATCTATGAAGAATATTTTTAGAACTTTTTTTGCCACCAGACGGCAGACTCTCCCAGAGTGAAGTCTCTGAAGTCAGAGATGTCCTATTCAATGTCTCTCTCTCCAGCCCCACACACAAACTACTGGATTTGAGGAGGGACCCAATCACCCATGTCACTGAACATTAAGGAGAATTTAATTAAATTGTTATAATGGCAGCTTACATTTTGAGCTCTAATCCTTCAGTCCTGCTGTGTCTGAGCACAAAGAGCCAAGCGGTACTTTAACCAGACTCTCCACTTCATTCTAGCTGTGTTGAGTGGAATAAGGGCTCAGCTGGTTGTGTCTCATCCTCTGCTTATTATAAAGCTGCTCTCTGTCTAGTCCTGCTGTTCTGGGAGTGTTCATGCTGAACTGCTCATCTTGCTCTGTCACAACACACAGCACCAAGCCTGTTTCCAGCACTGACTGGCTACAAGTGCTGCTGAACCCAGGAAGACAATTTGAATAGAAGAGTCACTTTGCATTGGCAGCACATGCTTCAGTACACTGATAACCACTGCTCTCTCAGCTCAGGCCTTTTCTGTCTGTGACAGGATTTGCATACAGGAAAGAACTTTGCATACCTGTGCCGCCTCACTGCTCCAAACACTTTAAGACTCACAGTGTGGATCAGTCACTGTTCAGCCCTTTCAGAGTCACTGACACACAGGACAATGATGCCACTGATTCTACTGCTGGGGACATTGGGGCTCTTTGCTCAAGGTATGGGTTCTAAAGGGTATTTTATCCAAATAAATTGTAGGATTTTAATATCTTTTAAAATTGTTTTTATTTAATACTAATACCGTGTTTTAGGACAGAAATAAAATTATATCCATCTCTTGTACTTTAACATATGCTGTGACTAGTTGTGTGCAACTAGTTACAACATAATGTATGTTCAAATATATAACTTTTCTTATTTTATTTTTTTGCAGAGTTAAATGGTCAGATAGTTCTGACTCAGTCTCCAGCTCAATCTGTTTCACCAGGAAACTCTGTCACCATCACCTGTAAAGCCAGCAGCCCTGTGAGCTCCATCTCACTTTTTGTTGTTACATATTATGCTCTGTCTTGGTACCTACAAAAACTTGGTGAAGCTCCAAAACTCCTGATCTATGGAGGAGATAACCGTCAGACTGGGATCCCAGAGCGTTTCAGTGGCAGTGGATCTGGGACTGACTTCACTCTGACCATCACAGGAGTCCAGGCTGAAGATGCAGGAGATTATTACTGTCAGAGTTACCATGATGGTGATGTGTTCACACAGTGCTACACACCCGTACAAAAACCTCCCTCAGGAGGACTGCACAGCTGCAGCTGGGACCTACTGCAGGAGCTCAGGGTGAAGACAGAAACAGTATTTCATCACACTTCCTTCACAATAAAATCAGCTAATCTCTGGGTTTTCTAAAATAAACCCAGAGAGCAGTGTGAGTGCTATGATCCTGTCTGAGTGTTTCTAATATAAACCCAGAGAGCAGTGTGAGTGCTATGATCCTGTCTGAATGTTTCTAATAGAAACCCAGAGAGCAGCGTGACTGCTGTGATCCTGTCTGCGTGTTTCTAATATAAACCCAGAGAGCAGTGTGAGAGCTGTGGTCCAGAGTGTTTCTAATATAAACCCAGAGAGCTGTGCGAGTGCTGTGATCCTGTCTGAGTGTTTCTAATAGAAACCCAGAGAGCAGTGTGAGTGCTGGAGTCCTATCTGAGTGTTTCTAATATAATCCCAGAGAGCACTGTGAGTGCTGTGGTCCTGTCAGAGTGTTTCTAATATAAACCCAGAGAACAGTGTGAGTGCTGTGGTCCTGTCAGAGTGTTTCTAATATAAACCCTGAGAACAGTGAGTTCTGTGATCCAAACTCCTGTTTGAGTGTTTCTAATATAAACCATCCATTTTCTGACCACTTTGTCCAGTACAGCGGTACAAAGCATTCTGATCAAACCAAGCCTTTGAATTGTTAGGAGTTAACACACAGTTAACATCTTGGGAATTGAATCCAGGGCCCCAGTGCTGCCAGGCAACAATGTCATGAGTCAGAAAATCATTCCTACAGTTTTACTCACACTGCTCTTAGAATGACTCATGAGTCACAGCTCTCTAACACTGAAGTCTCATCCCCAGTTTGTCATGTTTCACTGTGCTGATATTGAGTTTTGTCCCCTTCATTTACAAGAGAGTTCAATACCACACTGTAGCTTCTAATGTTTTATATTTTATATAAGACTTTTATAACACTCTATATTAAGATTATACCTCCTGCTACTACTAAAACACATCTGCACTTCTTTAGAAGAAGCTAAAGAATTCACTGCAGTTTTATCAGCTCAGGAACACAGGGATGTCTGGGTCTGGCTGTTAGTACAATGTACTAGTTGTCTCCCCTATCTTCTCAAGGGCGCTGTGGAATTGACTAGTTCTACCAGTCAGGCTGGTTATGTCACGCCCTCTGCTCCCATTCTAATTGCTGGATATCACCTTCTTGACATCTGTGCCTGTGAGCGGGCTGTGGCCTGGCTTTCCTCGGGTTGTCTTCTGCTGATATCGGTGTTAGTTTGGTGAGCCTTTTTGCCGTTCCTCCATTCTTATTGCTGGATATCACTCCGGTCATCCGTGCCTGTGAGTGGGCTGCGGCCTGGCTTTCCTCAGGTTGTCCACTCCGATATCAGTGATAGAATGTGAACATGCCTATTGCCCAGTCTGCGGTATTTTTCCCGGGTTTTTGTTTTTTTATTCTTTATTGCTTGGTGTTTTGATTTTTCACTTCCTGGTTTCCCCTTCTCTCTGGTCCCCCGGTCCCATGTGTCTTGGAACTTTTGGTTCCTACATATTTTTTGTGGTTTGTTTCCCTGGTCTCCAAGGTTTATCTTTGTTGTGGTTTGTGTTTGTGTACCTGTCTTTTTTGTTTTAAGCCTCCAGAGCTCTATTCGAGCCCCCCTTCCTCTACCCAATAAAGATTTCTACCCTGGAGGAGGGGGCAGCTCTCAGCAGTGGACTTCCCGGAGGTTTTCTTTCAGTTTAATTAGGTTTTTCCTCCCCCCAGTGCTGTGCAGCTCATTTATTCGTTGGGTGTCAGGAGCCGCCCATGAGGTGGGGGGGGGGGGGTACTGTCACGCCCTCTGCAGCCAGAGGTCGCTCCTACTCTGTCCTGTCCCTAGTTTCCTGTGCTCCTCTGTCCTTCCGGTATCTCTCTCTCTGGGGCTATATATTTCCAGGTCACTCATTCACCTTCGCTCAGCATTGACGTTCGGATGTCCTGAAACCCGCCTAGCACCAGGTCACCCCACGTCCGCTACCTGAGGGCATAGGTTTCTATGCGGCATTTCCTGAACTGCTGAGCCTGGGCTAAGCCCTGTCTCACCGCTACGGATAGGGTCTTTTTCGCTCTCCTGCCATTCCACGGTTCGTCCCTCTTCGACATCCGTGACAGATTACTGTGGAAACACAGTCAGATGGGAAGCTGGCTTCCCCTGTGGATAACCATGTCTTGCTGAACTTCAGTCTTTAAAAACAGTCTGCACACAGTTTGTTTTCCAGAGACTGGCTGTAAGGTGTATAGGTGGGAGAAATTTGTTTGTTCCGGCTATATCTTATTTCTGAATATATTCGGACATTTAACATGTCCAAGAAAGAGTCCAACTGTCTTATTTAGAAATATAACGCAACAATAACAGTTGGATCATGAACACAAGATTTCCTCTGTTGCAAAAATAATATATTGGACAGAATTCTGTTATCTCAGCTGGTGATTGGCTGAGATGCTATCAGGTTAGGTATCTGGTATCCACCTTACAGATCTCCCATTAGTGGATCTGCCTTTGGGTGAGGAACAGTGACCTTGGACCTTATGATCATGTCCAGATGACTCTCTGCTAGACATCCAGCCACCAGTGGCAAACATCCATCATGGAGAGTACTGGGTCACCACTGTCCTGCGAAAGACAAAATCATCTCCCTCACATCCCCACACATAAAGAGCACCAGGTCATTCTGTTGCTGAGATCACAGCATGAGAGCCATATAGAGCCATATGGAGGTAAAGACAGAACTTTTTAATTAGTTCAATATTTAACATGCTGTAATACAGTTTAAAAATAATCAAATTCAAACAGTATACAGCTTACATTCTATAATTGGAAAAAGATTGTCCCTCAGCATTGACTGGGACTTCAAACGGCTTGCGGCTTGTCTACCATTTTCTAGTTACATGGATCTGACAGGTTCAAAACAGAATGAAATAGCAATGATTACATTATCATGCATATTATGCATTATTATAATACAAGTAATAGGTTTATTCCATGCTGAAAAAAAGAAGAAAGAAAACACAACGTTTCAGCTTTCGGCCGAAACGTTGTGTTTTCTTTCTTCTTTTTTTCAGCATGGAATAAACCTATTACTTGTTCTTTTGCAGCTTAAACATGCTGACGCAGCTACCCACCTGAATTATTATAATACTTTGAGCATACCTCTATTTTGAGATCACTTATCCCACTTCTTTTCTGTGCTTCAGAAACATTACGATTACAATCTGGGTGAAGGGAATTCTTAAAGGGCACAACAGCAGCAGTGGTGGTCTGGCTGGCATTTAAAAGGGAATTGAAACCAAAAAAGCAAGATGGGCCACTATAGTCCTCGTTTGTAATCTCTCTTGTGTCTCTGAGCAGCTTGTACTGTGTTTGATCATTTTATCAAGACAAGCATAAGATCCATTTTGAAAAACAATATAAAGGAATTATTTTTCGGGTGGCATATTCACACGAAAACAATTTGTCGAGAGGACCCTCAAGTATTTTTTTTCATTTACAATAAAATCTCTTCGGTGCCACCAGAGGGCACACTCTCCAAGACTCTCTCTCTGAAGTCACAGATGTTCTATTCAACTCTCCAGCCCCCCCACACAGAGCCAAGTGCTGCTTTAACCAGACTCTCCACACTCCACTCCATTCCAGCTGTGTTGAGTGAAATAAGGGCTCAGCTGGTTGTGTCTCATCCTCTGCTTCTTATAAAGCTGCTCTCTGTCTAGTCCTGCTGTCCTGGGAGTGTTCATGCTAAACTGCTCATCTTGCTCTGTCACAACACACAGCACCAAGCCTATGTTTCCAGCACTGACTGGCTACAAGTGCTGCTGAACCCAGGATGACAATTTGCATAGAAGAGATACTTTGCATTGGCAGCACATGCTTCAGTGCTCTGGGAGTGTTTATAGCCCCGTGAGTTTAACACTTCATCACTGACAGCTGCCCTTCATCGCAGCAAAACCCACAGCAACAATGACTTTCATCACCATTTTCATCTGGACACTCTTAATCTCTGCTCAGGGTATAATTTAATACTTGGCTGGATGCTGACTTAAAAATGTTTTTCTTTATTTGGTGACAAAGTGTATGGCTTTTCGTATATTATGTAAAGAAGCCTTACAGAAAAGTGTAAAATAGCTTAAAGAAATTAAAGCATTCGAGTTATTAAATTCCTGCACTTACCTGCACTTTTTTTTTGTTTTCAGTCTCCAGTGGACAGGTTACTGTAACTCAGACTCAAGCAGTGAAATCTGTTCTACCTGGACAGACAGTCACTGTGAGCTGTAAGACCAGTCCTGCAGTGTTTAATAACAACTTCCTAGCCTGGTATCAACAGAAAGCTGGAGAAGCTCCTAAACTCCTGATCTATTATGCAACTACCCGTCAGACTGGGATCCCAGAGCATTTCAGTGGCAGTGGACCTGGGACTGACTTCACTCTGACCATCACAGGAGTCCAGGCTGAAGATGCAGCAGATTATTATTGTCAGAGTTTCCACATCATCGACAGTATAGCTCCATTCACATAGTGTTACGCAGCCGTACAAAAACCTCCCTCAGCAGGACTGCACAGCTACTGCACTGCTGCAGCTTGGACCTACTGCAGGTGCACTTAAAAAACTTTATTTTAAAATAAAAAAAATATAATATTTACTACTATAAGGGATCTTTTAACACAGTTACAGTATTGAAAGAACTGGGATTCTTTTATTTCATCATTCTGACTGTGAGGCTGGAGAGAAATTCTAATCTGCCATCTCTGATATTCAAGGTGTTTAATTTTCCTGCTCACGAGAAGTGTGTTCCCTGGTGTCAACAAAAAAATCCATCCATCCATTTTCTAACCACTATTTCCAGTACTTTATAAAGCACTTTTCTAAACACATTCCAATAATGTGTTTTGGCTTCAGTAGAACAAGGTTTACTCTTCCCATAATTCCCAGAAATAACTTTGTAAATTTGTCTACATTTATGGACAGGAAAGTGATCCCATGTGGTTTTCTCATTTAGCACTTGGATTCAGGTCTTGTGCTCCTTGTTCCTGTCCTCTAGTCTTATTGGCTTCTGCTTTCCTCCCAGTCTCTCTTTACTCTCCCTCCAGTTCTCTCTTTATCCTTTCTGCTCAGAGAGACAAAGGCTCAGCAGGGAAGCTCACAGCTCTTCTCTCTCAGGACTTTATTCCCTGCAGCTGCTGTTGCCCCAGGAGGTAACTGACTAGTGTCCTGCCACCCCGAGCTTCTCCTACATTATAATGTAGGTGAACCATGTATTCCAGTTCCAAGTGCACTGATAGTTTTGTAAATTCATTGAGAATGTTTTGTTATTTTCTATGCATTTTAACACAGAGATGTTCATTCACAGGGCTCTCATTTAGAAAACTCTTAGAGACACAATAGTTTCAGTGCAGACATTTACCCAGAAACATTATACAGTATGTTATGTACAGAATCACCCAGTCACTGTATAAAGTAGGCCTACTGAATGATATATCAATGCAAAGTACACATCCAATTCAAACAACAAAGGTATCGTCTACTTCTCAAATCATGCTTAGTACATTGCTAGTTACTATAGTACTGTAGAGATTTGCCCTAGGGACTGAACCAGCAGTACTGCCACTCTGACCCCTTCTGCTCCACCCCTCTTCCCTCTCCTTCCCTAGAAAAAGAGGGCTGGGCATTTTGTGACTTTATTTATTAGTTGTGGCTCAAGCTAAAAAAGTATATAATTCATAACACCTTCTGTGACAAAAAAAACTTATGTTTTCAACATTTAAACCAACTTTTCTTTTGATAAATTTGGGGTTTTACGATTAGGGAGTTAACCCCAGTGTCCTGGTCAAATGCCTCCCTGGCCTCCTAATAAAACTGGCTCCATCACTCTCCATCACTCTGAGAGCTAGTGTGTGGGGAGCCTACTGGCACACTCCGGCTGCTGGTGCTTCATCTAGGTGGGGCTTCACACTGGATAAACCAAGTCAGTTTATGCATGAGCTTTGCTTTTTTCATGTACAGCACTTTATCGTTGATCATACCTATTGAGTTGGAAATGGTGTTATGTCATTTGCGTCACGCCCCCGGAGGTCTCATTGCCCTCAATCAACTCCTTCACATTCCAGTGGAGTCTCTAAATAAATAATCAGACACACCCTCTCCCACCTGTCTATTCAACCAGCCTGACACTCCACTCCTTGCTCAGTATTAGGGTTTTCCTATCCAGAGCTACATCGTTCCTGTGCTTCTCTGCAAGACTCCTAGTTTTACTGATTGTTATGCGGCTTGTTTACTGACTACTGTACGTCTCTTAGTTCATGATTTGATTGTAGTGTATTTTTCGGCCTTTTGACTCTGGCCTGGATTTGTGTCTACAAGAAAATTTACGTTTAGAGGAATTCTGCATAGGGTCCTTAGACACGAGATCATTACAGATGGTGCAGTTTTCAAGAGCTGCTAAGGCTGTTCCTACTAACCCTCCTTACCCTTGAATTGAAATACAATCGCATTGTTTTTTAACTCGATACATCCTTAAATGACAGTGAAACACCTGTGTTAAATGTGTAGATAATGTGGGGTTTGAAATTGAAATACATTCTGAAATTGTAATGTTACATTTGTGTGAACACTTGACAACTTTTATGAACCAATCAAAAATGATCATTTACAGTCTTTCACATGGGTTCTAAATATATGACAAATAACAAATGTAATAGAATATATTTGTGAAACGATCTGCTGTCTGCAATAGCTGATTCCTTCTTTCAAAGAGCTTAAAACCTTCTTGTTTAGAAAGGCCTTTGCTTAACCTTTGCTCCAACTTGTCACCTTTTGGGTTCGTTTAAATATACATCTTAAACACAGTTGAGCGTAACACAAGGAATGTGTTTAACTTAACTTTGTACTTGAAGGATTATTTAGCAGTTTGTTCGTAGGTCAGCCATCTTCGAACTCTTGCCAGCTTACTCTAGGGAGTGTCTCACAATTTCTAGACTAACTAGAACACAAGGGAGTGTGTTCAAACTACCTATCATGACACTACTGTATTCAGTAACCCCATCTACTTTATCCTCTCACTGTGTATTTTCATTGTTTATATCTTGTATATTTTTTATTGTTGTCTTTCTGTAAAGTGCTTTAAGAAGCCACCTTTAAAATAGCTATGTTAAATAATTATTTTTAATCAGATGAAATTAGATGAAATGTGAAGTTATTACTAATGGTAACTGGATGATAAGATGGAAAATAGACATAAATAGAAAGGATTTAATAAAAATATTAGGCATCAAGGTTGATGGGTTGGGGTCAGGTAGTGTAAACTGGGTAGATGTACAGTATGTGCACAAAAGTAATGGTGCATATCGACAGGGTGCCATGGCCATGACAAAACTACCGAACAAACTGCAACAAGAACCCCTTCTGTGCACCATATAAACTATTCGCCTATCCTTATCCTGTTTAAAAGACTCCACTTTACCCACGGGCTTTACTCAGAAAAACAAATAGGCAAAAGCCTTTCCCTTGATCCTAAGGCATTACAGTGTCTACCCTCCTCTGTCCCTGAACAGCAGGAGCTAAGACACAGCCTGTAGCTTATGTACACCTGACTACTAATATAACCTGATAATACATTCTCTGGGATGTGGAATTGGTCATTGGACCCATCACATGAGCTCCAGAGGCATTCCAGTCACACAGGGCACTGAGCAGGCAGTTAAGCCAGGTGTGTCCAATTCTCACTCCCAGGAGAGGCCCTGGACAAAGCCTTGGATTGAGCCACCACAGAGTGGAAAGAGTGTTTATAGCATCAAGAGCAGGAGGTAACTCTTTACACACAGAAGTGTGGGTGTGTGGGACAAGCTGTCATAGCTACAATGTTGAAGGTGATTCTAGTCAAGAAGAGGATGGATGAGCATCTCAGATCATTAAAAAATCACCACTTAATTTGGCTGTCCCATTCAATTTTATGAGAGCAATATGGTTGAGGTGCATTCTAAAAGGGCAAAACAGCAGTTGTCTAATGCTAAACTGCTCATCTTGCTCTGTCATAACACACAGCACCAAACCTGTGTTTCCAGCACTGACTGGCTACAAGTGCTGCTGAACCCAGGAAGACAATTTGCATAGAAGAGACACTTTGCATTGGCAGCACATGCTTCAGTGCTCTGGGAGTGTTTACAGCCCTGTGAGTTTAACATTTCATGACTGAGAGCTGCCCTTCATGGCAACAGAACCCACAGCAACAATGACCTTCATCACCATCTTCCTCTGGACACTCCTCATCTCTGCTCAGAGTACAATTTAGTACATGGCTGGGTGTTGACTTAAACATAATTGTTTGAATTTGTGATAGATCACATACAGTAGCTTTTAGCATATTATGTGAACAAGCTTTACAGAAATAGTGTGTAATAGCTAAAATGCACCCTAGTTTTTAAACTCCTGCATTTCCTGTGTTTTTCTTGTTTTCAGAATCCAGTGGACAGGTTACTGCGACTCATACTCCAGCAGTGAAAGCTTTTCTCACTTGTCAGACAGTCACTATGAGCTGTAAGACCAGTCCTGCTGTACATGGTAATGTATACCTAGCCTGGTACCAACAGAAAGCTGGAAAAGCCCCTAAACTCCTGATCTACGCAGCAAGATCCCAGAGCGTTTCAGCGGCAGTGGATCTGGGACTGACTTCACTCTGACCATCACAGGAGTCCAGGCTGAAGATGCAGGAGATTATTACTGTCAGAGTGAACACTACCTCAGTGGGAAATGGGTGCTCACACAGTGTTACACAGCTGTACAAAAACCTCCCTCAGCAGGACTGCTCACTGACCGTAGTGCTGCAGCAGGGCCCTCCTGCAGGTGCACTTACAATTTATTTTACTAACATAAGAGATCATTTAACACACTCACGATATTCAAAGAACTGTGATTATATTATTTCTCATTTAAACCATTTTGAGTGTGAGGCTGGAGAGAGAGATACTGATCATATCTGACATCTCTCATATTCAAGGGGTTTTAATTTCCTGCTCGTGAAAAGTGCTTTTCTAGTGGCACCAAAAACTTCATCCATTCATTTTCTAACCACTTTACCCAGTACAGGTGCGCAAAGCCCAAGTAAACTTTAATGCCAAACCGTCCCTTTGGGTTGATATGAATTTTTGGTGGTGCACTTGAAATAACAGAGATACAAAAAGATAGATACAAGAAGAGAAAGAAAAATCATAAGTCTTGGTCTCTTCTGCCCACACCATTATATCAGTGCCGTGCTGCAGATTCCTCTAGGGAACTGGAGCTGCCTGCCAAGATCCACCTCCATCTTCCACTCCACTCCTGGTGTGAGGATCTTTGATGTCACCCTCCTCCTGCACTGTCCCACTTTCTGACCTCGCCTGACAAGCTCAACCTGCTGTGCTGCTGCTGGAGGACTATTTCCCTTTGCCTCCTGCTGCTTTGTCTCCAGCACCTCTGCCAGATTCCCGAGGACCTGGGCGTATCGCCACCTGTATCGGCCCAGCGAGAGAGCCATCTTGCAGCCTATCAGAATATGCTGGAGGCTTGTATTTGTCGCACTCTCACAAAATGCAAATAACTGCCGGCACATTCCCACGAACCCTGTCAATCAGACACCAGCCCGATCCAATTCCCAAAATACAACAATGCACAATCTAGTCATCCTATCACGTCTCTCGCTTCTCACCACACCTGCTATTTAAACCTCCTCAACCTTCACTTCAGCGCTTGGTATTAAACAGTTTACTGTTTTCCTGAGCTCTTCCCTTTCGAAACCTTTGCGATCCCTTTCTTCAAGCCTCCTGGATACGACACTGATTGCCAACCCGACTCCGTCTTCATCCCGCCCTACGGATTTGTTTGCAACCTCTCAACGCCTCCCTGGATAATGACACTGCCTGGCTACCTGACTCTGACTTCGCCTTGCCCTACTGGACTTGTTCGCTACCCGACCTGCATAGGGTTCTTCACACCGCTTGTTACAGTATTGAAGGGTACTGCAAAGATGGCAGGCCTCCTCTATCCCGTACCATCAATGGAGGTTCTTGGAGCAAGGCCAAATTTCATAGGCTGCCCAGATCAGGAAGCTGAAGCATGCTTGTGGGACTTTCCACATGTCCCTCCAGCTGATTTTCCAGTTCACCACAGTCTCCCACTTAGTCCTGCTCCCCTGTTGTCCATGTGACACCCTCCATCTCTCCTCTTCTGTCTTTGTCGCTTCCATGACTACCATCTCCTTCTGTTCCTTCTCATTGGCTTAGGACCACAGGCAAAGTGCCTGCCTCCATCTGACTCCTGCTCAACCTGTTTGGACTGAGCCAACCACCTCCTGGTGTTGCAGCCTATTCACTGCCTTCCACACGTCATTGTGTGCCGTACAACTTCTCCCAGTATGCACTTGTGCATTGACACCTCTGTTATCTGGGCGCTGGACTCTCTTTGTTCTATGATTAACAAGCTTTTCTCCTGCTTCTGGCCTAGGCTTAAAGATTTTATCGGAAGCTGGAGAGTGTTCCTCCTAAAGAGTCCTATCTCTAAAAGACACTGTGGGAGGCTTAGCCACTTACGGATGTAAGTGTTGGCCTTTACGTTCTTCTTTTTGACTAGGTTGAGGTGATCTCACTCATCTTCAGTGGCCACATGAACCTCGGGTACAGTGTAAATTAGTAGCACCATACCTTATATTTTCCAGGAAATCGGCTCTGATTGATTTTAGCCAGGCCGTTTGAAAGCTGCTGAAGAACGGCATTTCCCGTCTTTCTGTCTGACATCTCTGCTGTATAATATCTGCCTAGAAAATATTTTAAAAAGACTTAATAATAATTTAAAAAGAACTTTTGATGGAGACATGCTTCTGGTGAAATATTGTGGCCAAAACATGTTGAATGAAACCAAATGCACCGCAGACATTATTCACAGTGAAAACAGAGAGCACAGGAGAGGAATCGGGATTGAAAATTCAAAATCCTGAAAGGGTCTAAGGTTACGAAATATCCTATGTCAAGATCAACACCCGGATCTTGTCTGGATCCCGGGAAAGTAATAGGGGAGGAAAGAGATTTTATAGAATTGAAAACAGGAAGTACTTCTTTACACACTGAAGTGTAGGTGTGTGGCACAAGCTGTCATAGCTGCAGTGTTGAAGGTGATTCTATTCAAGAAGAGGCTGGGCTGGAAGAACACCACTAATCATCAAAAATCACTAATTAGTTTGGCTATCTTTTTTAAGACTGCCATTGATCCATCCAAGCATTTTACTGCAGCAATCTGGGTGAAGTGTGTTCTAAAAGGACACAACAACAGAAATTTCAACCCACAGCCTTCCAATTAGCTAACTGAAAATGAGAGAGCAAGATGGGCCCACTAGCTCCTTGTTTCTTGTATCATTGTATCTCTGAGCAGTTTGTACCTTCTTTGAGCATTTTGTCTAAGCAGACAAGACAAACATGAGCTCCATGTTGAAACACAATGTATAGGAATCATTTTCTGGCTCCATTTTCAGGTGAAAAGACAATCTAGACAATCAGTCCTGCTGTGTCTGAACACACGGAGCCACGTGCTGCTTTAACCAGACTCTCAACACTCCACTCCATTCCAGCTGTGTTGAGTGGAATAAGGGCTCAGCTGGTTGTGTCTCATCCTCTGCTTCTTATTAAAGCTGCTCTCTGTATAGTGCTGCTATCCTGGGAGTCTTCATGATAAAGTGCTCATCTTGTTCTGTCACAGCACACAGCACCAAGCCTGTATTTCCAGCACTGACTGGCTACAAGTGCTGCTGAACACAGGAAGACAATTTGCATAGAAGAGACACTTTGCATTGGCAGCATTACTGTGACTCAGACTCCAGATGTGAAATATTTTCTCACTGGACAAACAGTCACTGTCAGCTGTAAGACCAGTTCGGCAGTGTATACTGCTGGCTCTTATCACTACCTGTCCTGGTACCAACAGAAAGCTGGAGAAGTTCCTAAACTCTATGTAAATCTATGCAGCAACTAACCGTTATACTGGGATCCCAGAGCGTTTCAGTGGCAATGGATCTGAGTCCAGCCTGAAGATGCAGCAGATTATTACTGTCAGAGTTGGCACTACACCAACAGTAAATATCTGTTCACACAGTGTTACACAGCCGTACAAAAACCTCCCTCAGCAGGACTACACAGCGACTGCATGGCTGCACCTGGTACCTCCTGCAGGTTCTGAGGGTGAAGACAAAGACACAGGACACAGTCTGAGGAGGAGCTCAGCTGCTCTCAGACAGTGAGCGTCAATGAAAAGATTAAAACATACTGTATAACACATCACCTCATCACTATCAATACTGATGAAGTACAGGCTAACTGACCACAGCGTGGCCATAGAGATTGGACACAGATAGACCTGCCTGTCCAGAGAGGACAGACAATCCTATTACCTTGAGCAGAGAGAAGCAGAGACAGGGGGCATTTTCTGCTGCATCACAGGAAATACTCGGGGACTCCCTACAATAACTAATTTGATTCCAGATTTCTCACACCTTCCAAAATAAGTCTCAATTTAATATGGGGAGGAAACTCAAAACATTTTGCAGAGCAGTTTATACACTTCTGTCACAGAATGATAAAGAAAACAAGAGTCTAATATAGTAATAATGATATGATATTATATGATATTATATTACTGTATATTATATTATTGATAATGTTTGTACTGCTTCTTCTAATTCATGGTCACCAGGTAGACGGAGCCTATCCCAGCAAGCAACGGGCACAAGGTAGGTACACCCTGGACAGGATGCCAGTCCATCACAGGACACACACAGACAAACACGTTCATACCAGGGCAAATTCTCACATTAATAAATTAATATGTGACATATAATAATAAATTTATCTCACAGCATGTCTCTGGACTGTGGGAAAAAAACGGAGCACCCGGAGGAAACCCATGTGAGCACAGTGAGAACATGCAAACTCCACACAGACAGCACCCCAGATTTCGACTTGAACCCAGGGCCCCAGAGCTGCAATGCAACAAAATGTTAATAACTGCACCATAAAAATAATAATGTTTTTAATTATCGGAAGTATATTACTAATAGTTGCTTTGGCATGACTAATACCCGTAAAGTTCATGGCATTCATGCCAAATGCAGCACTCCCAGTTCAAACTCACAACACACAGCACCAAGCCTGAGTTTCAGTGTTTCAGTGCTCTGGGAATGTTTAAAGCCCAGATAACAATAAAGAACTTCAGAATTAAGATCCAGATTATTATTAGTAGTATACTAATGATAATACAAATCTTATAGCTCCTCACACCAGAAGAAGGCTCTACAGCTGAAATGTTATGTTTCTTCTCTTTTCAGTTGTTTGTACTTGTTTGTTATTAGAATGATTGTTCTAATAATAATAATTCCCTATACATACAGTTCACAACACTTTTCTGCACCCTCCACTTAGAGCTCTGTAAAGGTCATGGGGATCCCCTCCACCACCAGCAGTGTGCAGCCCCACCTGGTTGAGGCGCCAGTCCGCTCCCCACACCCCAGCTCTCAGTGGGGAGGAGAGCAGAGTGATGGAGCCAGTTCAGAGATGGGAGTTCTCAGGAGGCCATGATGGGTAAAGGCCAGGGGGAAATTTGGCCAGGACGCCAGGGTTACACCCCTACTCTTTTCAAGAAATTCCCTGGGATTTTTAATGACCGCAGAGAATCAGGATCTTGGTTTTACATTTCATCCAAAGGACAACACCTCTTTACATTATAGTATCCCCATTGCTATACTGAGGCATAAGAACTCACACAGACCACAGGGTGAGTGCCCCCTGCTGTTCCCACTAACACCTCTTCCAGGAGGACCAGCTGGGCTCCAATGGTCTGCCAGTGGTGAGCTGCAGGATGATACAGCTGCTTAAATATTGGGATTAAATGAGACAAAAAGTGAAGTTATAATTTATAGTAACTGAGAGATAAGATAGGAAATAAATAGAAATAGAAAAAAGGTTTTCAGAAAATATTAGGTTTCATGTTTGTTGAGTTAGTGTGAACAGGGAAGTTGTTCAATAAATAAAAACTGCCTTTGGGCCCCGATAAAACTGTGACTTTTATATTGCGAGGTCCCATTTGGTGATTTAGCAGCAATATCAATTTAGTAAAGGCTTAGCAATCAATTTGTAATAAGTCTGGAATATCAGCCTATGTAATAATAGAAAAACATTTGAAAAACTACAGATGTATTGTTATCTTATGGGTACAATCCATTGATGTATTGTTCCATTTGCGATTTAGAAAAGACCATAAATATGTTTTAATGATTATGAAATCTTAACACTTGTCTATGGTTATGTTTATATAAAATGTAGTGTGTGTACTGAACATTAAGAAGAAGTTAACATCTCATCCTCTACTCCTTATAAAGCTGTTCTCTGTCTAGTCCTGCTGTCCTGGGAGTTTTCATGCTAAACTGCTCATTTTGCTCTGTCACAACACACAACACCAAGCCTGTGTTTCCAGCCCTGACTGGCTACAAGTGCTGCTGAAGCCAGTGTAACGTTGCCATAGCCAAAATGTAATGTAGTGGCTCTCTGAAGGCACCAGTTCTGTAGGGTTTGGGCATTTACTGGGACAATTATTAATTGTAGCAGTAAATCACAAAATTGATTCTTGCGATGGCTTTAGAATCCAACCATGCGACATAACTCAAACAACGCACACACACAGGTACTAATACACAAGGATACATTTATTAATACATAGAATATGCATATAAACCTAACAGATCTTATCGAGAGGGTTATCAGAATACAAAAGGTATATATTCAATCAGTTACGAAGAGTTACACATCAAGAGGACATACGTTAAGTATATCATTCATTTAGACCGTTTCGTAATTGAACTTGGTTACAACTTCTACATTAGATACTCAAAACAAGTACATAAGTCTTAGGAATTAAATTGATACCAACTGATTGGGATAACAATTGAATTCTCAAGCTGTAATGCATTGAAGTTGAATACTCATCCAATCTCTGGGGATTCATATATCCTGCAGGCACAAACAATCAGCTGCAGGCTTGTTGCTGTCCAATCCGCGCTCTCTGGCTCCGTGCCAGGCTGTGCTGTGTGGCTTGCGACGGTGCGCTGCTGATGCTCACTGACCGGCTAGTTAGTGTTGGCTTTAACTAGCAAAGTTTGTGCACAGGAGAAAAGATGACTGTGGGTCCCAGCAAGTCAGGAAGAGGACCGGTTCGTTCCTGATGAAGAGCTAGTTCTGAATAGTGATTCAGCTGTCCACAGTTCTGACCTGTTCACGAGGCCTGCTGCTGGTGCTAACCTCGGGTGGATCCTCTGGTTATTCTCTGGCAACCTCCGCTCTAGACTCTTAGAACAAAGGAAAGTTCTGGCACTCGGACACACTGGCTGTTCCGTGGTTGTCCGGGCTGAGTCTCAGGATGGTCAGGAGGCGCGCAGCCCTTCTGCTCCTGGGCTGTCCTTCCCTGGAATTCTCCTTTAGAATTCCCTTCGAAAAAGTTCACAGAATTCTCACCACAGACCCTCTGTGTTGCCTGTTTTTACCTGGAGGAACTTCAGCTCATTGATTGGCTGAAAGTTCCATGGGCATCAGAGTCCCACGTGGGTTACTCGGCCCTACCAGTCCCTGATTGGTTGATCAAGGTGAGATATGAGTCATTTACTCCTGACACCTAGGAATGCAGTCCAGATGTCCATCTGGCACTCCCTAGACAGATAGGCGCCAATGGATGACCATTGATCATGATAGCCAGACTTAGCTAAGTGCATCCCCCTTTGGGAGCTTGTTCCTTATCAAAAGAAAACATCTTAAATCAGCCTGCATGAATACTTTCTCTGTGGCTGCACCACAGAGATGGAGGGTGAGATGGGGCCTCCTTTAGGACAGCATACCAACGCTTAATTCTGTCTTATTAACAAGCATTGCCGCTACACCAGGAAGACAATTTGCATAGAAGAGACACTTTGCATTGGCAGCACAAGATTCAGTGCTCTGGGAGTGTTTATAGCCCTGTGAGTTGAACACTTCATGACTGAGAGCTGCCCTTCATGGCAACAGAACGCACGGCAACAATGACCTTCATCACCATCTTCCTCTGGACTCTCCTCATCTGCGCTCAGGGTATGATTTAATACATATCCAGGTGTTGACTTAAACATTTTTTAAAACTTTGATAGAGCATATACCTTGTAAAATATTATTTCAACAAGCTTTATAGAAAAGTGTAAAATACCTAAAATAAATTAATGCATTCTAGTTATTAAATTCCTGTATTTCTTGTGTTTTGTCTTGTTTTCAGAATCCAGTGGACAGTTTACTGTAACTCAGACTCCAGCAGTGAAATCTGTTCTTTCTGGACAGACAGTCACTGTGAGCTGTAAGACCAGTCCTGCAGTGTATAATAACGACTTCCTAGCCTGGTACCAACAGAAAGCTGGAGAAGCTCCTAAACTCCTGATCTATAGAGCAACTACCCGTCAGACTGGGATCCCAGAGCGTTTCAGTGGCAGTGGATCTGGGACTGACTTCACTCTGACCATCACAGGAGTCCAGGCTGAAGATGCAGCAGATTATTACTGTCAGAGTTTCCACTACCCTGGCTGTACTCCTGTGTTCACACAGTGTTACACAGCTGTACAAAAACCTCCCTCAGCAGGACTGCACAGTGACTGCACTGCTGCAGCTGGGACCTACTGCAGGTGCACTTACAGATCAAGTTTATTATACTACTATAAGAGATCATTCAACATAGTCACAGTATTCAAAGAAATATAATTATATTATTTCTCATTTCATTTTCATTTTGATAATGAGGCTGGAAAGCAAGATACTGATCTCAGCTGATATCTGGTATTCATCATGCTCATGAGAAGTATTACCTGGTGGCACAGAAAAATCCACCCACCCATCCATTTCCTAACCACATTAACCAGTAATGGGGCACAAAGTCAAAGTAAACTTAATGCCAAACCGAACCTTTTGTTTTGTGGTGTGCTTGAAATAACAGAGATACCAAAAAAAAAAGAAAGATACAAGAAGAGAAAGGAGAATCATAAGAAACACATATATACAGAATGCAATACGATGCCACATTACTTGTGTTACTTACAAAGGGTGGAAGGCTGGATACACTCTGGATGAGATTCCCATCCATTGCAGGGCAGCCAGACACAATCACACACACTCACGCCGGGGTTAATTTTCCGCATGAGAACATACAAACTCCACACAGTTAGCACTGTGAATTGAATTGAAATAGAAATTGAAATAAAATTGAATCCAGGCCCCAGTGCTGCCAGGCAGCATTGACAGAACTAAAGAAATTGTTCCTCCAAACTGTATTTTCACTCACATAAAGATTTACTCAACTAAAATGCATAAAAAGCCAAGTATTATTCAATTACTTCCTGTAATGTGCCCGTTTTGTTTTAACATGTCTCAGATATATACAGTATTCCATTTTAGACAGATCAGTTCAGGCTGTAACAGGGTTGTTCACAGTCAGTAACAGTATCTTGACAGAGAGAGTGAGACCGGACACACTGACTGGCCCAGTTTCTCTCTGGGACGACAAGTGTTTGTCAGTTGACACACAGGCTGATGGTCAGTCTCTGTGTCAGAGTGTCCCACAGTTTTTAATGTCCTTCTCCTTTAATGTTATGTCTGTATTTCAATGTTCCTTCTGTCTGTTTCTGCAGTGCAGTTTTGGGGTTCACTTGTTTCTTTTTGGAGGTCGAGCCCCTTCGTCTGGTCACCAATAGGCTTCCTCATAACCAAGCAGATAAAACCAAAACTTTTTATAATGAAATGATCAAATATCTGCAAAGCACCTGATTCCTGGATGCTGTTATTCCTTGTGAACTATGCAGTATGATCCCTGCTAGAGAATGTCTGAATAAGAATCTCTGCAGCTCTAAATTTCTATTAGAACTTGTGACTCTTCCCTAAAACAGAGAAAATTGATCAAAAAGTGTTGAGATGACATATTATAGTCTTGAGACACATAGTCATTCTAATACAGAGACCATATTCATATTTATGATGTTTTCAGATTGACAGTACTGGGAAATGGGAAGGAACATAAAAATAACAAAAATGATCTGTCCTTCTGATCTGTTTCCCCCAGGTTTTACAAAAGAGATGGAGGCACAGAGCTGCTGCTTCAGGCTGTGAGTAAAGACCTTCGAGTCCCTCCTGTCCACCGGCACAGTCAAGGAGTCTCTGAACATCAGATTTAACCCCCCTCTCGCCCTGCACAAGAGAGAGGCCCTGCGGAGAGTCCACTATGACAGCTGGACTGAACTCTTCCTGGTCTTAAAAGAATGGTTCTGGGAGAAGGATGGGATCCGCGGGGGCAAGTCCTTCACGGATCGCCCATCGATCTTTATTTAATACGTGAGCGAAGCACTCGAGAGCAGGGTTCCCTCACAGGGAAGCACACTGCCCTGCCCCAAGCGGGGATCGAGATGTCCAGAAAGTCCACCGTGAGGGGTGACAGGTCAACTGTTGAGGTCAACAACACAGATATGCCACTGTCTCCAATGAAATTAGAGCTGCACCAACTGCCTAATTATGCAGTATCAAACATAATGCCTAAATAGGTCAATAAGAGAGATGTGGATTGATTGTATTTGTATGTTTATCTTGACTTGTGTTACTATATTCAAATTTCTGTCTTCAACGAGGTTCTGTGATAGATGTGCACAAAGTGTGACTGATGTACAGTAAACTGCACTTTAGAGCAAATTATTCTGCTTGAGGAGCCAATTTAAAAGTGACCGTTTTCCTTTTTTGTTTGAATCATTAAAAGTTACAGTTTTGACTGAATTCTTCACTTCCATTTATAAAATTATAGAATTGTTGCTCCTCGTTTGAGTCATTTGAATCATTGTATTAAGAGTTTTGAACACAAGACTGTTCTGTATAATGATTAATTTTTTGTAAAAGCTGCACAGGGATTACTGTATTAGTCAACAGAGGGCAGCACTGAAAACTGAATTGAGAGTCTCGTCTCTGCTAGCAAACGCTGCTGCTCTGCTTACTGATGTGACTCATGTCTTAGTGTAATTGCCATATTACTGACACTAGAGGGCAGCACTGAACATTGAATTGAGAGTCTCTGTCTTCCCCCCCCAAAAAAAAAAACACTGCTCTGCTCCTCTTATGTGACACTTGTCTCAGTGTATGAGAACAGTGCTGCTCTTTCATTTCTCCCTGCCTGTCCAACAGATTGTTTCATACTATCAATACAGCCTCTCCTAAGAATCCAGTCTGCCTGATATTGAGATACCTCACCTGTGAACCTGTCTGAGATGCTTTGCTGCCTCACACTTCTTCTTTGTACTTCGGGATGTTCACCAGTTTCAATCTGTTTCATCAGTTTCTGTATATGATGCACTGAAAGTATTGAAGTAAGAACAGCATTTGAATCTGCAGTGCAATAATTATACTTTAAGATTACAGTTGAGAGCGTATCTTTGAAACCAACCTTCAATAGGAGTGATATGCTGCCAAGGTCTGGCAAGATTATTATCTCTGGGTCAATGTGTTTTCTTGTAAGTAGAAAAGTGTTGGACAATACGGGGCTGTGCAGCTACACAACCCTTCTCTGGGTTCACCAGCCCCGGTTCTGAGCTGTAAAACAGACCAGCTCCACTGGGCTCTGATCCCTTCACACTCACAGGTACAGCCTGAATGTGGGAGGAGTCTGCAGAAGATTTCTGGGTTCTCAATGTGCTTCAGACATTCAGATGACACTCAATATTGGTTTTCTTTACTGTTTTGTATTAACAGTATCACTCTGAGCACAATCTAACCTGGTTCATAATCACTGCAGGTATTGTTTCACAACAAGAATAACATACTGTACATTTGGAAAGCTGTGTCATTTCTACTTGTCACAGAAACGGTGACAAACACGCACCAGTATTGTTCACTGACACTGTGGACACCCACTCAAGCACTTTACAGGTAATGGGGATCCCCTCCACCGCCACTATTGTGCAGCCCCACCTGGATGATGCAACAGCAGCCATTGTGCACCAGAACGCTCCCCACACACCAACTCTCAGTGGGGAGGACAGCAGAGTGACAAAGATGGGGATTATTGCCTTTGAGGCCATGATTGGTAAGGGCCATGGGAAATTTGGCTAGGACATCAGGGTTACAACCCTACTCTTTTTTGAGAAATGCCCTGGGATTTATAGTAACAGAGAACCAGGACAGCATCTTTTTAAAGAATAGTGTCCTCATAATTAGGAATGGCATTTGGAACCACACAGACCACAGGGTAAGTGCCCCCTATTGGTCACACTGACACCCCTTCCAGCACCAGCCTTAGTTTTTCCCAGGCGTCTCCCATCCAGGTACTGAGCAGGCTCACACCTGCTAAGCTTCAGTGGGCTGCCAGTTGTGAGTTGCAGGGTGATATGGTTGCTGGCATAAAGTTTTTTGTGTTTAAAGATTTAATGAGTGACCAATAATAACAGTAAAAGTAAGCCAACATAGGTATTACATCTGAGTGTCAAGTCATCGTAAATATACTCTGTTTAATGTTTCAAGAGTCAGTAGAAAACCCATGTACAGTACATGTTTGTACAGTTTCACGTATTCTGTCTTTTGTGTACATGAAGTAGAGCACAGTGTCAGTGAGCAATACTGGGGTAAATGCATGTTTATCGCTGTTTCTGTGACAAGTTGAAATGACACAGCTTTCCAAACGTACAGTTTGGAACCCAGTGGAGCTGGTCTGTTTTACAGCTCAGAACCGGGGCTGGTGAACTCAGAGAAGGGTTGTGTAGCTGCACAACCTCATATTGTCCAACACTTCTCTATTTACAAGAAAACACATACTGTATGTTGACTCAGAGATAATAATCTTGCCAGACCTTGGCAGCATATCACTTTTATTGAAGGTTGGTTTCAAAGATACCCTCTAAACTGTAATCTTAAAGTATAATTGTTGTACTGCAAGTTTTTTTGTTATGAGCTGCAGATTCAAATGCTGTTTCCTACTTCAATACTTTCAGTGCATCATATACAGAAACTGATGAAACAGAGTGAAACTGGTGAACATCCCGAAGTACAAAGAAGAGGTGTGAGGCAGCAAAGCATCTCAGACAGGTTCACAGGTGAGGTATCTCAATATCAGGCGGACTAGATTCTTAAGAGAAGCTGTATTTATAGGATGAAACAATCTGTTGGACAGGCAGGGAGAAATGAAAGAGCAGCACTGTTCTCACACACTGAGACAAGTGTCACAGAGTAAGAGGAGCAGAGCAGTGTTTTTTTTAAAGTGAGACTCTCAATTCAGTGTTCAGTGCTGCCCTCTAGTGTCAGTAATATGGCAATTACACTGAGACAAGAGTCACATCAGGAAGAAGAGCAGCAACGTTTGCCTGCTGAAACTGACTCAATTCAGTTTTCAGTGCTGCCCTCTGTTGACTAATAATACAGTAATCCCTGTGCAGCCCTCTTACAAAAAAGTAATCATTATACAGAACAGTATAAGTGTAAGCAATTATAATAATTATTAAAAGCTTTTAGACTACAGTGTGCTGACATCAAATGCATTTGAATTTGGATTTACACAGCAAAATGCAGGAAAAGTGCATTTTGATGGGAGAAGAAACAGTATTTGTGTGTCTGTTTGCACGGATGTGCATGTGTACAGAGACAGGGTGATGCCAAACAAAAACTTTTTGAAAAAGAATAATTCCAGGACGGCACACAACCCGTATTACAGCTTGCACACGGCTGGCGTTCCGTTTACTGTTTCCAGCGATAACACTTGGCATAAGTCTTACTATCAAGTCAAGTGAACGTATTGCGTTCAATGTTTAAAGAGGAGGCAATGTACAACCTATGTACGGGACATGTTTCTGCAGCTTCACATCAAGAAGAACATACTGAAAGTTTGGAAAGCCGTGACGTCTCTTCTCACAGAAACGGCGAAAACGATAAGCGTTTAACCTGGGAATGCTTACTTACGGAAGCGCATTACTGCCACTAAAGAAAACAAAATCCTCGATAAGGAATTTTCTCGTACGATATAGTAATTCTCGCGGACTCTATGTGATCATGCGACAGCACGATCGCCCTATACTGTAATACCTCTATCACTCCATGAGGACTTACAGTTTTAAGCAGTGAAGCTGATTGCACATATAACTGTTTATAACGGAGCCATCATTGCTTTGATCTCTAAATCCCACACACTTGGTCCCAATGCTTATAATGATTCTGTTCATATTTGCTCACAATTGCAAGACTTCATTATGACTAAACCCCAGTCGAAAGTAAATCCGTACAAATTCTGCAGCGCCGGACATTGACACGATCATTAAACCGAAAGTGCCAGCTAAGCTCATGGTAGCTTCTGCATGCGTTCAGTTCACAACACAACAGGTTGTGTATACACTGAAGTAATCATTGCTATCTCGTAAAAAGGGTGATTTTTTTACCCTTGTTGGCAGCAATGCGCTTCCGTATTTACTGACACTGCGTTGTACTTCATGTATCCAAAAGACTGAACACTTTAGATTTTTTTCGAAAAGAGGAGTGTGGAAGTATTCTACTGTTTAAGTCAATGCTACTTTGCAGGGGACAATATTGTAACGCTTACGGCCGACAGGCACTGTGTAAGAGCCGGCGTACCAGAGCAGGTGACGTCACCGCCCTTCCCTGTGATAGCAGGACTACAGCTACTGGGCTGTGGAGAGATCTCTCTTTAGCTCACGGTGCTGGGTCGCTGCAGAGAGACGCGGAAGTCCCGGGTTCGAGCCACCTATACTTTGGGCCGACCAGATGCGGCAAGGGCGCCCGCCTGAGCCCCCGTTGCGTTACAATATTATTTCACAGTGTGGCGTCCTCGCCTGGCGTTGCGGCCGAAGAGTGCGCGGCGAGGGGCAGGACGGGAGTAGTAGTAGTGGTCAGGACGGGGACTAGGGGAGCCACTGGCCAGTGCCGCTGACCATTCTGAACGGGTGTACACCCTTGATAGGTTGCTGGGGTCCCTGTAAATAGTTATCCCAGTTTTGCAGCCCCTTTTATATCTGTACCCACTTACCACTCTATACCACGTACTTAACATGAAAGGACCCCAGAGTGTTGTACCCTGTTCCTCTCTTTTCTCACTTTCTCTGTTGCTGGAGCTGAGCCGGACACATGTCTGACTATAAAGCGCTGAGATTTAAAAAGAGCCTGAGTTCCTGTCTCCATCCTTGCTGACCCCGTCTCGTTACAATATACGGTACAATGCAATATACAGTATTAATATAGTAGGCAACATTGTTCACAAATTAACTCTCGTGTAAATACAATACATGTGTCATATATACAAGATACTTATCGTATAAACGCAATGCCATCTCGTATAAATGAGATATTTTATAATAATAAGCCTCCGTACGCTTCCGTGCTCCACTGTCGGCATTTCTGTTGTATTTTACTTTGTCTTTGTGCAATCACAATATTTTCTTGCTAATTGAACAAGAAATCCAATGACACATATTACTTTTAAAGTAAATCTTTATTTCTTTATCTAACTGCAAAACTGTAAAGTGTGATTGTTACTATTACAAGTGCGACATTTGGGCATTTAATTTATAACTTAAATCAGAATGCAAATTCTGACACTTTACTTAAAAAAGCAACAGTAAACTGTTAAAAATTTCAATTACAGTTGAAGGAGAAGCACACATAAAAATAAAGGTTTATTTATCCCAGAACTCCCTGTGGATTGTAATTTATGTGATGTGTGTCTTAGTTGTGTATAATAAGGTACTGTATATCTTGCATCTGAAATGCAAGTGGACAGACTGAAGACTCCTTCAATTCTCCTGCCATTTCCTGCCACTGCTGGTAACTCTGCTGAGTCACTTCCAGCACAAAGAATAGCAGTTGGTTACCTCAGCTTCAGAACTACATTAATCTTAATACAGCCTGGAAGAGTCATACACAATCTGAAACGCTGCAATTTATTTCCAACAATAATAGCTTTTTTTCTACCCAGTGAGAGCAGTAACATATTACCACTACAGTGCAGTACTGTATGTGTACAGTATTTACAACAGGTAAAATACTTGGTAGGATGTCTAAGTCCTCATTTTACATTACTAATACCTCCATTTTCCAGGAAAGCAGAGATATTATCATTTTCACATTCAATTAAATATAAAAATTCTGAAAGATCAAATACTGTATATACACACAGTATTTTGAATATTTTCCTGCTTTGTTAAGCTTTGTGTTCATCTTTCACTTTTTGCCACAGTTTATCCTAGATTAGTTCCTCTGAATTCAGCACATCTCTTTTGTTTTGCTGAGATCGGTACAGACAGATTCAACAGACAGGCTTAAAATAATCTTTTTCATAAAGATTATTCCCAAACTACCATAAGATCCATCTGTCACAAGATACTGTACAAACTTTAAGTGGTTTCATTCCTGAGAGAAAGCATAAAGACAATTAGAGCATTACAAGCTGACAGGAACAAGGAAAAACACATTGATTAAAAAAATACCCTGCTAACCAAATAACACTGTGGTGATATCATACAAAAGCTGCAACTTTGTATAAAATCATTGTGGCTGAATTAATTTGTAGACTCCAGGGAATGTTGAAAAGGTCAAAATACATCTTTGGCCCGATTCTGCTGCAATGACTAGGGATTCGATAACATGCTTACATCATTATAATGTGTACAAAACAGCAGCAAGTAACACTTTCTCAAATCAAGAATACAACATAAACATGGGAAGTATTTCCAAAATACAGCAGCATCAATATTATATCTGGATGTCTGATATAAGCAAACTGCATCTTTCCAATAAAACCATGTAAAAACATAGTGTCTAAGTAACCTAACCCCTGGAAAGTTTTTTTTTGAGTTGGGTAATCACCCTGCCCCCATTCAAGACCAACATCCCTCACACAGACCTCTCCAATCTTATAGTGAAAATTAAGATAGAAATGTCCAGATCTCAGGCTATCAAAAAAATAAATGTCTAAATCTCCACAATATCCATTGTACTGTATGTTTTATAAGATTTATACTGGCATATACTAGATGTATTACTGTATAAAGTTCACACAGAGGTTCACAAAGTACTTGATGCCGTAATATTTAAGAAACAGGCTAGAATCCTGGATTCAGTGTGAGAACAAGCTAAAAAAGTAAAACTAATATCTTACAAGCCGATTTTACAGGAGCCCAGGCAGATTACGTTTCTTGAACTGTTTCTTAATGCTGTTGTCATCATTCATCAATGCAGTAAAAACAGGAGTTAACCAACACTCATACAGCACTCAGACTAAACCTGGGTGCAATTAAAGTGCATGTCAGATGTATAAATAAAATGGTCATTTTAATGCTCAAAATTACAGGTAGGGAATTGTAAATGAAGTTATATTAGTAAATTATTTGCTAGATATGATATATTGTCTGTGTACTACATATTAATAAGTAAAATTCAGACTCTGACACCTGGATAATATAGTAATTAAAAACAATAAAATGGGGAACCACAAAAGATCTACACAAATGTTAGAAAATAATCCATAGAAAAAGGCCAGTGCTTACAAACTGTGAATTAAGATTTCTGTTGGGAATTTAGACTAATTAGTCAAATTAATCAGTATTATTCTTTTAATATGTCAGATCTTAATTTATATCTTTGTAAACGATCAGGTAGAGGTTTATTCCATGCTGAAAAGAAAGCAGACACAACGTTTCAGCTGTGGATTCTTCTTCTCTCACCTGAAACGTCTTTTTTTTTCTTTTCCTGTAAGCCTGGAATAAACCTTTACCTGTTCCTTTGCAGCCTACGCACGCTGACACTGCTCCCTACTTGAACGTCTTTCTAAATGACAGTTCCAGAAGGCTTCAGTCTCGGAGAATTACATTTAATCTAGAAATTTGAATTCATTATCTGTGCACCGTTACAGCACCTCTCGTTTCTCCGTCTCTCATGTAGTCAAAGAGTTAAACAGCGCAGTTGAGCTCCTCCTCCTGAGCTCCTGCCTGTGGCTCAGACAGCTGGGCTCTCCGAAACCACTGCGCTGTTCGCCCGGCTGGCTCTCTGCCACGGCAGGCAAATCTCCCTGGCTGCGCTCCGCTGCCCCGCCACCCCCGGGCTATTTCTGGGTGTGAAACTGGAAGACGGGGAGGAGAAAGCGAAACCGCTGCCGAGAGGATTTGCATAGCGAGTTGCGCAGCTGCCCCAGCGTGACCGACGCGCTCCCCGAATAGACCAGCTGCAGGTGTGAGAGTCTCTCAGAGAGCAGCAGGCAGCTCCAGTCTCACAGACCATCACCCGTATCTCTTCATGATAGATGAATTGACTCTCTTTCTTCAGCACTTAGAATACTGTGCAGTTCCCTCAGAGGTTTTTAAAGGCTTTAACTCGATTAATATTAATATTCACACCCACCATTCACAGTACAGCATGTTAATTAAAATAATTAAGATGAGAACCCCAAAAATCCCCACAAACATTAAAGGCTGATCCCTAGGAAAAGGCCAGTGCTCACACACTGCGAATTAATATTGACGGTTTTGGAAATGATTGTTGTAGATTCAGCACAGGTAGTGTCAAGGAGACAGTAGCTGGGTCCTGGAAGGAGAGAGACACTTTATTAGAAGACTCTGTTAAATTGTATTTATGATAATGAGAGCAGGTACAGCGTGACCTGGCAGAACTGGGGTACTGGGTTCAATTCCAGACCTGGGGTGCTGTCTGTGTGGAGTCTGTATGTCCTCCCAGTGGTTACCTGGGATTTCTCCATGTGCTCTGTTTTCCTTCCACAGTCCAAAGACATACTGGCGGGCTCATTGGCTTCTGGGAAGATTGTCCCTGGACTGAGTGTGTCAGTGTCTGTGCTTAAGTTATGGTATTGAGTAAGTTAAGTAATAGATTCAATCCAGTAATATATGTTCTTCAGAGCCCAGCCTGAACTCCAAAAGGTGCCTTCACCGGTTGAGCACTTTCTGTCGGACTGTCTGTAAGAGAAAGCTACAAGTACAAGTTAGAGGATGATCGTCTGCCCATTCTTACCACTTACATTTGCAAGTAGCTCCTTTAGATCTGCACATTTTTTTATTTAATCACTAATCATTGAATTAACTAGGAAAACCTCAACACTTTTCTTTTGTTTGTTGTTTGTGTGCTTTAAAGTGACTAGACATTTAAGTGGAGAACTTGAAATAAAAAAAACATAATAGTGTCCAGTAGGGTTTAGTTAAATGGAACAGAGACCAAAACACCTCATGGTCTAAAAAGAAAGAAGGAACAATCTGAAATCTGAGTGAAATGCAACAGAACTCATGATGGCCAAATTCACTGTTCGAGTCTCATTACCTTATGTATATGGATTGGTAACTGGCTAAGAGGGAACATTATGTTCATAGCCTTAAGCGCATAGTTCATAATCTTAAGGGGTACCACACTTATCTGGGCAGATAAAACTAGTGGTGTGCCTCAAGGATGGGTTTTTGGCCCCATCATCTTCCTGGTCCATATAAACATCAGCTTCAGGTATAGTTATCAAACTGGTTAAATTTTAAACAATTAAAGTCTGAGAGAGTGGTTAACACAGAAGCAGCGGTAAGGGAACTAAATAAGACTTTAAAGACAAAATCAGAAATTGGGCAGACACCTGGTATGAAATTTAACATTGTTACTGTAAGTGCAAGGTGATCCAGGCAGGTAGTGTACGTTGTGTATATTTAGCATGGATGAGTCTGGACTGCAGGATGTTACACGCAAAAGAGATCTGGATGATTGTTCTATGTCTTCATCCAGACAATGTAGGGAATCAATAAAGCAAACTGAGTACAGAGCAGGAAGAGTCTGAGAAAGAGTTAAATGAAGAGCAACAATAATAAATCCTAGTTTCAGTGGATTGTCATATACTGTACAGACAAGCCCAAGTCATATACAGTTATACCTGTATACAGACAAATTCTAGTCATCTGACTAGAACAGAGGAAATTGAGAGATTTGTTCCAGATATATAAACTATAATGGGCTATAGACAGATTCAACATACAGGCTCTTTTACACACTCAGGAGTCAAACAAGGATGCAGAGTCATAACTGGAACTAAAATGGAAATAATACAGGATGAAAAATGAAAACTGATGCTGTAACGAACGTGTTCTGGGTATTTAGAATACAGTATATCACCCAGGTGGATGAGTCTCAAGCTCTGGGCACCTTTAAGAAAAGTCTGGGTAAAATGTTAGATCAAATTTGCTACTAAACTGCCAAATAAGCAAGATGAGCCAACTGGCCTGCTGTTGGAAACTCCTGGGTATCTCCAGCCTCCTCAGGGCCCTGCTGTCAGACTCTTCAAGGAGCTAGCCTGACCATATTATAAGACCATATTCCTTATTCTGATTTTTATCACACATTATATGTGATACATGTATGCTGTTGATATATATTCACAGGGTGTGTAAACATCACTACTAGATAAAAGATTATACATGTGAAATGCAAAGGCATGTTTCAGAATGTATACAAACTATGAAAGATTAGAAACAGGACAAGTAACGGCAGGACAAGCACAAAATGGCTCCTGTGTACCGACTCTTTTTGTCAGTATGCAGGAAAAACAATTGTTAATTTGATAACACTGTGGTACTGTAGATCCTGGTGTGTCAGTGCTGAGTTTGCAATTCAGAGTAATGTGAAACATTTCACAGTGTCAGTACTCAGTACACATATAATATACACTGTATATAATCTCTAATTCTTCCTCATCCTCTCTGTTCATGTCCAGCTGTTGCTTCTCTTCGCTCTCCAGCCACCAGTACTGCTGGTTGTCCACCCCTGAGGAGGAGCCAGATCCCCAGACACACTTGCGTGTCTCCAGCCTCTTCAGGGCCCTGCTGTCTTGACTCTGCATCGAGCTGGTCTGTGGTTTCACTGAAGTCTCTGTCCCTTAAGCTGCATTGCTTTTAGTCACTGAATTGTTTGATAATAACCCATGACAGGAGATTTTTTAACCCACCCAGTCTACATATCATAATATATTATATATTATATGTTACAGTATATGTTATAGATATTATATATTATATACTGTATTATCATGTACTGTATGATAATACATGATATCCTCTCTCCCCAAGGATATCAGAGAGTCACCTTCCCTAAACTCCTTAAAATCCAGACTCAAAACCTTCTTTAGAAGAGCCTTTACTCAGCTTGTTCCATTCTTTACCCCTCTGCTCCTATTATACTTAGTACCACCATCCACTGTCTCTCCTGTGTATTGTAATTGTGTTTTATCTTGTGTATTCTTTTTATTGTTGTTATTCTGTAAAGCGCTTTGAGAAGCCACCTTTAAAGGCGTTATATAAAATAACGTTTTTTTATTATTATTATTATTATTATTATTATATTAACATGTATAATATTTTCAGTTCTTTAATTTTGGGGGATCTTTGATGAAGATGTCAGGTAAATCAATAAAATTATTACTCTTTTTATTATAATAAGAAGACGGTTTCCCCTCACTGGCTTTGACCCCCTGTCTTTCAGTTAAGAGCTGCCAACTGTCTTTGATATGGAGGCTCTTGTTCTCTGCCTCTGTGCTACAGGGTCAAACTGGGGCCTTTCTCACCCCGGAGATCTTATATTCCTTTTCAGAAATTCAAACGCACACAAAGTGACACAACTCCAGATTCTGACTTCAATATTTTATTTGAACATCTAGAGCGAAACAAACAATGAAATATGTCCTAGACTACACAAACACACACCAGTTGCCAGACAAGCTCTAGTGACGGCCGGAGGCTGAGACTAACATGCGAGGCTACTGAGCTGCTGCATGGCTCGACAGGATCTGCAGACACACTGGGGCCGAGGGGAGGGCGGCTCTTCCCCTCTTCTCCCAGGACAGCATCACGCCGCGGCGCCCGCGCACTGACTCCTGCGGACGCTGTAGGAGGCCGGCGAGTTGTCGTGGGTCACCGTGCACACGTACTCCTCCTTGGCCTCCCACTCGGCCTTGCTCAGCTTCAGGGAGCTGCTGCGGCTGAACTTGCCATCCCTCCCCTCCTCGGCGCTGGTCAGGACCCCGCTGGTCACTTTGGAGCCGTCCACCGTCCACTCCACACTGGCCCCCTCTGGGGAGTAGCCGCTGAGTAGGCAGAGCAGTGTGGCCGAGTTGGTGGACAGCTCACTGGGGGACGGGGGGAACAGTGACACTGTGGGCTTCACGGTGGCGCCAGCTAGGAGAGAGCGAGACAGAGCAGGGCAGAGAGTCAGGACTGGTGTCAGGAGACTGAGCCTCACTAACTTTGCACCAACACACACCGCATTTTGCAACTTAGTTTTAAAACTCTATAGTTTTAAAACCCAATAATTAATATCAATACATACATTTTAAAGTTACACATATTATCAATGAGAATGCTTTCAAGGAAGCCCCTTGACATCCTCAGATAAATGTGCTACAAGTAGCCTAGTGAGCAGGACAGGTATCTGCTTGTTTAGAGCCTTTCTGAGGTTCTGATGACTTGTCACTGGAATCATGGTGCCTGAGTTCTCTGCACCAGGTGTCCTGGAGCAGCCTGGACTCCAAGCTGTGACCCTGAGCAGCCTGTTCACCTCTGATACAGAGAGAACAGGTCTGCAGAGTCAACCAGCCCAGTTTCCAATGAGTTCACTGAAACTTAAACAGAGCCACCAAGTGAACTAACTCTCCATTCCACCTGCTGCTGAAATTCAGAATCAACAAATAGTTATTATTTTACTAGGATTGTCTTCATGAAATACTTATTTTGAAATAAGCCAATGCAGAATCTTCTAAACTTAAAGACAACATGTATTAATATATCTTCAGCACATATTACTTCACAGGATCTTATTAAACATTATACTGTAAGTGTCAGTTCTCTGCGCTGTAAACTAAACTTCAGCAGTGGAGGTACAGTAATTGTTAGCTGAGACAGAATAATTTTCATTTGTTACAACTTGTGACAAGAATTGTGTAAACATAACATACTTGCAATGTATACGCACTTTAAGATGATTTTTAAAGTGTCTATGTAAATTGAAGTTTAATATTATCATTAGGCATTACTAAAAAAAACAACTGCACTGGTTCTGTCATCTGTGTTCCACTTCATGCTTTACTGAGCAGCTCAGCAGAGGAAGATGTGTCTGAAGAAGCAGCTGCAACAAAACCTGAAGATTTAAGTTCAAATACCTTCACAAGATTCATTAAATAACTTCAAAGCTTTTGATCCTGTGCTGATCTGTACATTAGAAGTAATCGATTTCTATATTTATAAAATATAATTTATAAAAGACTTACCAGCAGTTTGTCCATGATTAAGTTTTCAAAAAATATGAATATACTGTAGGGCTTTATACTTATATCAACATCATTATTTTTTTTAATTGCTACTATAAAAAAGATGATTAATCAACTGAAATTAATTTAATTTAATATTGAAAATAATGATGATGATTTGTAAATTCCGACTATATTCTGATGTTACTAAAAATAGTAGAAATTAAATTTTGAGATTTTATTTTTTTAAATCATGTCTCTGTCTATGGAGAAAGCAGCAGTATCTTTAGAAAACCATACTTCTCAACTGGGGTGAATTTTAAAATGCCAGTTAACCTCACTCTCAACAGAGACAGCAGCCTCCTGTTTGGTTAGATTATGTTGCCTACAGATCAGTATTGAAAAATAGCTTTACTTCTGAAGAAACTCAAAACTGTCCAGCATATCCTTTTAAACATATTTAAAAACTACACTTCAGAGCCTAAAGAGGTTTTGCTTTTCTCTGTTAAGCAAATACAATAAAAGAAAAAAAAAACAGTTGTCTTCACCAGTCCTGCCTGAACGTTAAGAGAAGTGATAAAACTGCAGTCTTTATATCAAATCGGTCTGGCAATAGGAATTCAATAGAATTAGAAGCAGCAGTACTAGTGGAGTTTTGTCAGTTTGTTTTTAGAATGCATAGAAAATTAAAGTTTGTAAGTGAAGTGCCTGACCTTGACTTACTTTTAGCGACCTGGCACAAAATACAAGGATAAGAAAACAATAAAACAGATTCCAGTAACTGACACTTTGAGTGGAAATATTCTTACCTGTTTAAACATCATTAAAAAAAGAACAAACGTATTTTTGATTTGATGACCACAATTAAGAGAAGAAAAGCTAGGGTTTATTTAGGGTTCAGAAGACTGGAGCAAACTGTTCACTGAAGAATAAGACTTTGAAAGCCAACCTGAACACAGCGCACAGCTGATTGTGATTATTACAGCTGAACATGTCGCATAGGACACTGATTCAAAAGAACACATGTTCTAAAGTATAATGTAAAAGCACAGTCTGGCTCAATGAGAAATGAAAGATTCTATACTGCTGAAATGTAAAAATTCCAGGACTTCCAACTCTGCTGAGTCACTTACATTTCACCACCACCTTGGTTCCTTGTCCGAAAGTCCACCACAGTGTTTTATTACCATAGAGAGGCTGCACAAAAACCTCCTGAGAGAGCACCCAGCTCTCCAGTGCACTGCCTGCTCTATGATCACTTGGATTCCAAAACTTAATATCTCAGTTTAGTTAATGGTGATATTACTGTGCTGCTTCAAAATACCTCTTTTGTAAGTGAACATGTTGAGTTTGAGTCTTTCCTCTTTTGTTTCTATAATTAAGAGCGTGAATTAAACTGTACATTTAGATCTCTTAACAATGAAAATTTGTGTGAAAGCTTCTTTTCCCTGTGAAAGAATCAGCATTAATTTCATGATCCAGCCCAGGTGACTGGGTCACCCAAGATCGTTTAGGATCATGAGAGAGGAAAATCCAGCAGAAGAAGCTCAACTGAAGCAGCTACTGTCCCTTCAAGATTTCCCTCCTCAACCATAAATATTCTGTTCTGTACATCAGTTAAGAATGACCAAGATAAGGAGGCACAAAGCACACTGGATCACAGTTAAAACATCATAAAAACATTTGAAAAGACAAGAAAAACCTGCTGAGTTGAGAGAAAGAAGAGAAGTCACTTACATTTCACCACCACCTTGGTTCCTTGCCCGAAAGTCCACCACAGTGTTTTATTACCATAGAGAGGCTGTACAAAAACCTCCAGAGAGAGCACCCAGCTCTCCAGTGCACTGCCTGCTCTATGTACTCACTATACTTTAATACCTTACTTTTTGTTAATGGTGATATTACTGTGTTGCAGTTCAGATGAGTTTAAAATACCTCTTTTAGAAATGAATATACTAAGTTTGAGTTTTTCCTCTTTTATTTCTCTAATTAGGTGCCCAAAACAACTCTCAAACTCTATATTTACAAAGAGGGTTTTACAAAGAGGGTTAGTGTGTGAAAGCTTTTTTTCCCTGTGAAAGAATCAGCATTAATTTCATGAACCAGCCCAGAAGACTGGATCACCCAAGATCAGTTAAGAATGACCAAGATTGGGAGGCACAAAGCACACTGGATCACAGTTAAAACATCATAAAAACATTTGAACAGACAAACAAGCCTGCAGAGTTGAATAAAAGAAGAGAAGTCACTTACATTTTACCACCACCTTGGTGCCTTGTCCGAAAGTGTGCCACAGTGCTTCCCTGCCATAGAGACGCTGTACAAAAACCTCCTGCAGCTGCAGAGAGCAGACCCTGCTCTTCAACACACTGCTTTCTGCCAATAATACTTTTCTTTAAGCTTTGCAATTATAACATGTTATTTGTCTTTATCACATTTTTAAATGCACTTCATTTTCAAGGACAAAAGATGAGGGCTATCACTATCTTAAGGATTCAAGTATGGATGAAGTGCAGGACACCTACAGAGAGACTTTCATAGGTTTCTGTTTCACAGCTAAATGTTATCCTCATTTTTTAAAAGACATCATACACGTTAAATGTAGCAAATAACAATTAAAATAGAACAAAGTATTATTGAATTTATGACCACTTTTAAGAGAAGAAAAGTTGGAGTTTATTTAGAGTTCAGAAGACTGGAGCAAACTGTTCACTTTGAAAGCCAGTCTGCTGTTGCATTTAAGTCAAATATCACTAAAGAAAGACATCCTGCCTGAACCTGAGACCTGAATGTAAACTGTAAATTAAAGGTATCTGGGTATATGTATAAATCAAGGTTGTTTAATTTGTCTTTGCTGACAGAAGCATTTGTAATGTACAATCTGTGCAGCACAGTATATCCACCAGATGCACTGCTGAAGTTTTAGTAGATTGTATAACTTCTGGAGGTCATTTATGATCACAGACTATTCTTGACTCACATGTGACTTACGTACAATAAACATACATTCATCTCTTTCCTCGGGATTGTGATGAAATGTATTCCAAGATAAATCCCCAGTCCAATAAAAATAATAATTCTTCAGAATGTTTTTAAAAAACATCCAAAGACCACACATTCCAAATATGAAACATTGATTTCAGGTAAAAAATGCAGTTTCCAGCCAATGTAAGTTATTCCCATGAAATACAATCAGGAATGGACGTTGGACCAAGGAGTTTCAGGATCATTCAGTCATTTTTTGTAATATCCTTCAGGATTCATTAGAAGTTCTAAAGCAAAAGGTCACTCCCTGATTTATGGAATGTGTCCAGCATTCTTGTTGTACTCTTAGAAACAATTTTAGCCCAGTGTCTGCTCCTGTCTTGTGTGCTGCTCACTCTGTCCAGCATGGATTGGACAGAAGCCATGTGTCAAAGACTCATTTCATTTGACACAAAGACCAAATCAAGCTGGATCTCCAAGACTCCATGATGATGTCTCTCTTTGTATTTATCTGATGATGTGTCCCACTTCCAAAGTTAATGAGTCAGGAAATGGCCTTTAATTCCTCATCCCGGATAAACAAAGAATTCATTCAATTCTTCTAGGGCACAAGAGACAATATTGCTCTTGGCAAGTGATAAATATCCTTGATCCTAATGATGACTTCAGTAATAAAAGAAACTGCTGGTTGGATTATCAATATGATCCATAATCCATTAAAACTCTTTCAAAAGATTTCTCCTCCATGTCATGGTCAGTGTCTTTCTACATTTCATTCAGATCTTGCCTTGACTAGGCATGCTCTTTGTTTCCATTTCCTATCCTAACACACCACCAACAAAACAACATTCCCCTTGTGAAGTGAGTAAGAGCCATGAAGAACACAAGCAGCCTTTGTAAGGCTGGAGTACTGAAGTGATCCTAGAAGATTCTCCCAACAGATCCCCCTGGTTTCTGCCTGGTTTACCAATTAATATATATCTTACAGTCCTGCAGCCTTCCTGCCCAGTCCCAGTGTTTCAAGAGCACAGAAACTGTGCACATCGAATCCCTTCTTAAATTGTATGTTCACTGGTGCATTGCACACACAGGTGTTAACATGGGTTGTTGACTATGGCTACAGTTGAAATAACAATAATAAAATGCACCACAGATTACAAACAGTAAAAAGCCATTCAGGCATCCTCACTATCTAAAACAGCAAGATTACATATTAGACTGCAGAGCCATTGTCCATGAACTTCAATTGATGCTGCCTGTTTTTGGAGGAGAGATTGTAAAAGGCTTGCTCTTCCATTGTGTGCATACTGTGTAGTGATGTACAGCATGATGTGGTGAAAAACTACATTTTTTCTCACATGGAAACTTTACATGGAATTATTATTTAGTTTATTTATTATTTATTATAAAAAACTCAGTGTTACAAAAAAAACAAAGAATGTGAAAAATCTAGATAGATTTCACAATTATATAGCAAAGCTGATGTTTTGTTTGCTGCTCTAAAAATATTGTCTGGCACCTCTTTCACTGCAATTTTGTTAAGACAGGTGTGTGTATTTTTCAGGGTATCTGTGAATATTGCGACGTTTTATTCATTCAGGTGCTTGTAATGACCTCATACAAAAGGAACAAAACAGTGCTCAGAACCATTGAGTCACATTGCAAATTGGGGTATAGTCTGGGGTCAATGCTGTAGAACACACTGAAGAACATCAGACACAATCAAATTTCAAAAACACATATCATTCTTTAAAACTGGCTAAAGGAAGAGCTTTTATCATGTACATGTAAATGACGGATTCCTGATCTACAGTACTATCTACTGATCTACTGATCTACTAGATCTACTGATCTACTATCCCAAGAGGTTAGTGATCCACTAACCTAAAATGATTTGCATTAATAGGTAGTAGCCCGTATTTGACAGCAACTAGTTTTTAATCTGCTGCTCGGAGGGTCAGTCTTCAATCTGGGATGAGCCGAGTGTGAGTGTGTATCATAGCCAACTTTACCACAGGGCACACACACAAGGGAATATCTACAGGGAATAACATCCAAGAAGGTTTCTGGAGTGTTCAGTGAAAATTTGGCTTCACCGTCCTGGTCCTTTTGGCCAGAAGACAGGGAGGCAGGGACCCCCTGCAGAGTGAGGAGTGACCAAGGAGCAGCTGCAGAGGTAGAGATGGTGTGGAGGAGGGATGTTAAAAGATGTATGAGAGGGAGATAAGGGGATCACATACAGTATTTATACTGTTTTAGGTGAGGAAGTGACGTCAGAGGTGATTTTGAATTACTGACAGCTGAGTCTGATTGAACTTGGCTCTTGTCATCCCTCCTGAACTTTCGTTCTAAACTCCATTCATTGGCACACTGTGTAAAAATGATCCCCAGCAGTAGATGAATGGTGACCCTGTTTGTCTTGAAGAATAAATCATAAGTAACTCTGTCAGGTTAGCTACAGGAGTCTAATATGAGACAAAATGTTTGTCAATAATACTCAGAACATTGATGCTCATGATCCAAAAACTCTTTATTACTCTGATTGTTGTGTCACTAGCAGCAACAGACCATTTCCACACTCAGACATGAGCAGAGCTCTGAGAGGGCTCTAACACAAGCAGCTCACTGGCTCAAGACGAAGGGCCACACAGGCGAGGGGGTGAGAGCTTTCTGCTTCTGAATCACAGTACACACAGGTTATAGATAAACACCACTATCTGTAGTTCTAATCTGGGAATGAAGCTGGGAATCCGGGCTGGGCTATTCTGTACACTCGGATTTCTTCAGGGGTAATGAGACGGGAGTCTATGAGCTGTGGGTGGCCTCACAGACCACAGTGCCCACTGAGGACCACTCTGACAGTGTCAGGGTGCTGCTCCAGCTGTACAGGCCAGTGGCGTCCAGGAGGCCGGGGGTCTTGGTGACCCCGCTGGTCCTGAAGGGGCCGTCCACTGTCCACTACAGGCTCCAGCTGGACAGGATGCCCCTGCTGGCCAGACCCAGCGGAGTGGCCGACTTCTTCTCTGACAGCTCCATGCTGGAGGGGGGCAGGACTGTCAGCGAGGGCTGAGTGTCACCTGGGAGAAAAGCAACATGGAGTGAGGATGGAGAGAAGAGGCACATCGTCTCTCAGCACGGGGCAGCGACGAGTGGAGAGGGAGAACCAGATATAACTAAATAAAGATACATTTCACATAGGAACTGAGGGAAATTTGAGCTACAATGATCCCTCACACTTCTACAACCTTTTTGAATTTTGAATACTGTGTTCATAAAAGCATAAATAAATCAATTCAATGTGTGAAAGGAAAAAATAATTTCATCTCTTCAGTCTCAGATGGAAGATCTGATCATGTGGGGGTGGGGGCTTGACAGATGTGTTCACAATTCTGAATGATATAAATCAAAATGAATCCAACAGGCTACTTCAAGCTCAGGTACTAAAAAGATCCATGGATACAAGTGGGAGTTAAGAGGAAGCAGCTTTAAGACCAGGAATAGCAAGCACTGCTTTACAGAAGAAGTATTTGGAATAAACACTTCATCCACTTAGTTGATGAAAAATCAAGCAGATCTTTTTAACAAAGGGCTGGATCAACTAATGATATTATTAATGATATTATCAACTGGCGTCACACGTCGGAGGGTAGTTTGACAGGAGAGATGCTGTACATAACGAAAACAGTGGTCAGGGAAAAGTGAAGTGAAAGGAATGTATTCAGTCCTGAAACTGGGCCCAGAAAGCCTTAGCAAAATGAAAGACCAGAGGAGATGGGTCACAGTCTCTTCCTCACTGCAGCCTCTAACACAGCAAGGGCTGGTAGTGAGACCCTTGTGGTACAAGAAGGTTCATACTGGTCAGCACTGGTGGACAACACTCCAGACTAAGTCTCTGTGAACGTTGCACAGAAACCTAGAGGATATGTGTTTCCATACCCTTCTTGTTTGGGCTGATGATACAGCTGATTGATATGATATGATACATGATACTGCCACAGGGATCAGCTGATTGTTCTGAAGCTGGACGAGATCCTCTATTTTTTGGATACTGATAGCTCTGAGGAGAAGATGACCAATTGGATGAGATCTTAAAAAGCTTTTAAGCTGGGCTCTGGAAGATGAGAAGAAACTGGAGCACAAGGAAAAATCCTGCTTGATCAGAGTGAGAACATCCAGACTCCATACAGAAGGCATCCCAGGACCAGAGAGCTGTGAGGTCAAATTTGCAATATAGTCAGATATATATTATACTTTTAAAATAAAGAAAAACAAAAGTTAATTCTCATCTAAGAAACCTTTAAATTCCAAAAATAAAATCTGATAAAATCTTTAGCTTATTACAAAGTGCTGATTTTTCTATAAACCAGAAATATATGATATATGATACACAATGTTTATTTAATATACAATACGATATGCTGAACATGCCTCCTCACAATAGACACACTTTATACAATCACTTGGCATTGACACTTCCATACAGTATGTGTTAGTTCATTTCACATTTTAGCAAAAAGTGAGAAAGAAGTAATCACATTCAGTGCCAACATGATATTTCACAGATAATACTCACAAGCCTGTGAAATCCAGCTTAATTTGTTTTAAATTACCTGTAAATTAGATTTGAAACTGTAAGTTTAATTCAGTCTGTTTTGCTTTTGGCAGAACCACAGAACGAAGGCAGAACGACAATAACAGAACAGCAGTAAAGAGACAATCACAGGAGAAGAGTGCGATTACAATCATAGAGCAGCAGACTGAGTCAGTTTCAGGGCAGCAGCAGAGAGAGAAACCACACAGCCAGATGGTCGCTGTCTTCACCTGCCTCTCCTCTGCCCTGAGCTGAAACCCTGCTCATCTCCCCCAGCTCTGTCTCACAGGCTGCCTCGTGCTGCACTGGGGGAACTGCATGAGCTTAACAGAGCGATACACTCCAGTGCCTTTCATCCTCCCAGACTTTCACTTTTAACACCCGCAGCCTGATCTTGTGTTAGAGGGCAATCCGCCCAATTTACACACGGGCTCCCTTTCAGCAGGTGTGTGAGGCAGCCAGTAGGGTTAGAGACACCAAACACCTGGCTTCTGCACAAGAGCCCAAACATTGATGACAAATGAGAGACAAAGAAATGGAGATTCTTCCTGACCGAGCATCACAAAAAAATGCTTTCAGTTTCAGATTTTTCTCAGGTGAAAGTAAAATTAAAAGGAGCTACTGCACAGTCATTATGACCCATCAGGTTGTAACAAACCCTCTAACCCCATGGGATTGTGGGTCTATAACCAGCTATCCAGTCATGGTGTTGAAGTTGATCCAACTGGGTGACGTCCAGCACACATTCTAGGAAGGATCTTGACAGTTTCATCAGAAGATCATGTTGTGTCAGGTTCTGCTCTCAGGTCAGCCATAGGTCACAGTTCACATGGAATTTCCTGGGTCATGGTTGATTGGTAGACCTGCAGGATGCTGGTAACCACAGTCTGAGGTCATAATACGAAACAAGTGGGGGTCACTGGGGAGGTGCTGTAGTCAAGCACAAGGGTTGATCAGTAGACAGGACGAGGTTCAGTCACGTTAAAAGCCAGGGCTGAAGCCAAGAGACACACAGGGTCTGTTCCCTGAGGGGAGATCTGGGAACACAGTCCAGAGACAAATCAGGAGGTCGAAGCACAGCATGCTGACAAGGCAAGAAAGCAAAGTGGACCTTGGGAATAAGCATGGAGATGGATCTCAAGGGGCTCAGTGTCAAATGCAATAACAGAGCTCCAAGCTCTCTCAGGTCAGAATATTTATACTGAAGAGCATCTGTAATGGGCTGAGTAATCCTGGTCATTGTTCAGGGCCATCATAGAGTGTGCACACAGAGAATGGGACCTGAAGCTCAGTTATGAATGAGTAAGGGGCTGAAGCGTGATGTGATTTGAAAGCCAATGACCTAGGGTTAGGACTGGCACCCTCCTCTGGAGGAGCAGAGGTAAAAAAGGCATGAATGACACTAGCACTCCTCTCCTGCTCCTTCCAAATCTTCTAGGAAAGCTTTCTCCCATAGTTAGTGTTGCTGTGGAAGTTGGGGAAGTCAGGTATGACAATCATGTTCAAATGATGTGCAGAATTCTGATAGCTGGCTTAAGACATTGTTTTTCCTGCTCTTTAACTCTTTTATTACTGAGCTATGTATAAACAGCCCAGAACACACCAGATATCAGCCTGTGGACTATCAATCATGGAGTGCACAGGGGAGCAGGTGACAAAGCAAATGGAGCAGAGAGAGTGCATGGGGCCCTGGTCATCTGCATAAATGGCAACCTAGAAGAGAGGGTTCTAGACATTGCAGAGTCTTCCGATACTTCTCTTAAGAGTTCTCTCTTTCATTTTCCTCTTTTTGTTTCCTATCTGAAAGCCCAAAACAGACCAAACCAAAGAATAAAATGGGGATCCAAGCATCCAAAAGAAGAGAAAGGAAAAGCAAATTTTCTCTCTTAGAGAAAAGACAAAGAGGAAGAAACTCATGCTGCTGAGATAGGACTCAGAGGGAAATCCAGGACAACAGGCAGCTGAGTCTGGGAGCCTGCAAGCAGCACACAGGGAAGTGGGTTACTGGGTCTGGAGGAGCAGGGAACGTGCACTCTGGGAATGGGGAGCAGGCAGCTGGATGAGAGAGGTGAACTCAGTCTGGAGTCACAAGTAATGGTTGCAACTGGGGAGGCAGTGTAGCCAAGCACAAGGGGCTGACTGGGAGACAGTGCGAGGTTCAGTCCAAGGAAAAAGCCAGGGTAGAAGCTGTGAGACACAAAGACAAAGCAGAGGGGAGATCTCGGAACACAGCCCGGAGGCAAAGCAGGAGGTCGAAACACAGTAGGCTGACAAGGCGAGTGTTAAAGAAAGGTAGTGTGGACCCTATGAAGAATCCTGAACGATATCCAGAGACGTTGTCGAGTGATCAAGCCAAGGTCCGTAAGCGGTAGGTAGTCGAGCCGGGCAGAAGCACCAAAATAGAAGTGGAGCCGAAAACCATGAGGAAGCCGAGAGTCAAAACCAGAACAAACAAAGAAAGTCAAAAACCGAAACCAGGAGATGTAGGCGGGAGATGAACCAGGATCAGGAAGCCAATATCCGAAAAAGAGAGTCACAGAGATTTAGAAAGAGTAGCTCTAGCCAGGATAAACCCAATACTGAGCAGGGAGATCTGAGTAAAGCAGTTTTAAATAGTCAGAGGTTAACTGACTAATTAGGAACAGTACTGGAATGCGAGGTGGAACGACAAGTCCTCCGGGGACGTGGCGTAACAGCAAGAAAGTGAAGCGGGGCTCGGGAATAAACACAGAGACAAAGCTCCAGGGGCTCAGTATCAGAAACACCCCACACTCTGTCAGGCCTGAATATTTACACTGAAGAGCACCTGGAATGGGCGGGGTTATAAACTAACCCCAGGCGCCCAGAGTCTCCAGGTGATTCGATTCTGCCATAGTCATGAAGGGAGACAGTCACTGATGACGTCACTGGCTGCTCATTTGTATCTCCTATGTAATTACATTTTAAAAAATCTGGTGGAGAATGGTAATTACAAAACAGACAGTATCATCCATAAAACAATATTTTTTTATCCCCAAGAGAGACCAAGACTTGACACAAGCCAGCTTCACGCTAGATACACTAGATACTCTTAGTGTAGAGAAGACAGACAGTAAACAACTCATTTAAAAATCTGCAGTGTTCGTATACAGATTCTGTCCTCTCTGACTCCTCTTCAACATTAAAGAGTTGTTTATTACATGTGCTCTCTTCCTTAACTAATCCCCTTAGTTGGTGCCTCTGTGATACTGTACATATTGAGATGTTTGAAAATGAAAGAGCCAATATGTTTACCAGCAAAAAGCAGAGAGATGGATAGGCGGTTTTCTTCAATGCATGAGTCTTTTCTCAGAAGATCACACTTGACCTCATTAACAAAACACATCTTAAAGCAACAATAAAAGCACTTCAGTCATACAGTATGCAAGAATGCTGTGTTCAGAAGTCAGCAATAATCCCACTTTTCCTCAATGTAAACCCGGGGCCAGAATGACTTTTTTCTTGAAAAAATATCTAGAATGCAAAATACAATAGCATACTCCGTGGAGTGTGGAAAAGGAAATTTTTTTTTCAGTGTTATATATTCCTATTTGATCTTGCAGGTCTGTTGTGATTTCTTCCCACATTGTCCTCCAGACACAAGGAGCAAAGAACCCAAAGTCTGGTCTGGAGTCGTGATCAGGGTTCAGTATTTGCACCGTGGGGTTACAGAGCTCTGCACTGCCATTGAGATACACATGCAGCAGCTGACATTATATGAGCATGTGTGTTCTCCCCATCTTCTGTTGCTCTCTCTACTGTACAGAGACTTTTGGGTAAATATCCTGGTTCTAAGGTAGGAAGGTAAACAAATTAAAATGGTTGTCCAGTTTTGAGCATAAATTTGTAAAGTTGTTTACCAGGAGTCAATGGCAGGAGACATGTCAAGAGGGTAGAACTCTGCTGCTCCATGTATCTCTGTGTTCGCAGCCTCAGTCCTTTGTGATTCCTGTTGATGAGCCAGAGCAGCTCCTGTAGAGCTGAGTGAGGTTTTTGTACGAACGTGTATCAGTGTGTGAAACGTGTGCTGTGTCCCTGCTGACGGTAATAATCTCCTGCATCTTCAGCAGTGATGTTGATGGTGAAGACAGTTCCCGATCTGCTGTCACTGAAACGAGTGGGAACCCCATCGAATCTCTAATCCCCAGCTTTAATCAGCAGTTTAGGACTGTGTCCAGGCTTGAGCTGGTACCAGGCTAAACTCCAGCCAATGTCTTGACTTGCACTGCACTGGAGACTGACATCCTGCCCAGGAGACACTGAGACTGTGGCTGGAGTCTGAGTCATGGTGACCTGACCCTCAGTCCCTGCAGAAACAACACAGAAACAATCTGTATTAGACAGCTCTAGATATTATAGTAATACATTTTACGTGAAAATATAAAACCAGAAAAAGGATTTTTCTGACTCACCAATAGAGTAGAATAAAATGATCCAGGCAACTGAAACAACCGACACCATGGCTGATGTTTTCTACTGATTTGAACAAACGTTGTCAGAATGGGGACAAGTCTTCAGATATAATGGTTTCATGATCCCTTTTATGCAAAGCAGGAAGACATGGTCTAATCAATTTGCATGTGGGATGTCCATTTGAATAATAATGTCAGAAAGCTGTATCTTGAATCACAAATTCAATGAATCTGTATTTTGTCTGTCTGTTCTGCCTCAGCGCATCATCCTGCTCTGTGGTGGCAAAGTGTGATTTTAACTGCAAAGAAGTGGAAATACAATACATATTCCTGACAATTATTTAGGGTGAAGAAAAAGCTCAGAGAATCTGGTGAAACATTTTAAGTTATTGAATTTGTAACAGTAGAAGATATTATTATGCACAAACAGGTGAGGACTGTGAAAGGAACATCTCACTGCAGCCCTAAGAGTGACTGTAAATGCACTGAGGTTTCTTGACAAAGAGAAGACAGGCTATTTGACATGTTGCTACAGGAAACACCTGTAGGGGGAGACAGAGACAAAGAAATGAGCTTTTATCCGTGTGTCAGAGGTCCAGTGTTAAAACTCTGATTCAAATGGTCAGGAATTAAACTGTGGCAGGACTGTGATAAAATGAATATTTAATTCTTTAATCACTGGGATTTGTGCATGAAAGTAGCACTTCTAGTTGTATATCTCTGGTTATTAAAATCACCAGTGTTGCTGTATGTTTAATGTTGTGGTCAGTCTTGATATTTCAGAAGAACCTGATAACTGTTTATCCATCAAACCATTTTATCCAATACAGGGTTGCAGGGACCCAGAGTCTATCCTAACAAGCTGATTGTTTGTCTGTTTCTTTTTAATTTATCTATATGGTAACTCAATAGGGAGTTATGTAATTTGAGCAGGTTAAAGAGCTGAAAGGGTTCTTTCTTAAAGGGGCTTAGTGCTGTTTTAAGGAAAGCCCAGGTCTGAATTTTGAGATTGTGCCATAGCTGGTAAATGGACTCCTTAGCTACCGTATGCCTACTGTACATCTGAATTTTAATTGTGGAAGATACATACATTCGGAAAAGAACACAAGAACATGCGAAAGGCTACAGTTGAGTGGTGGGCTTTTAGCCTATTTAGGCAGTTTGTTGCAAGTTAAATTGTCTTTTTTCCTGGTGCTTATTGTATCTACAGTATATATCACTTAAACTATGTTCTTCACCTGACAGAGTCATTAAATCAAAGGAAAAACTAATTTTCTAAAAGAAACTAAAAGACAATCACATCAGAATAAAGGCACTTTTAAACCCAAAGGAAGAAAAAGGGTATATAGTACTGTCCAGTGCATCAATTCTTGATGTGTCAGAGATGACTGCTTTACTTGGAAGATTGAGATCAAAGTGACTTTTTGCTGTATCAGTGTAGTTTTCTTTGGGTTAGGAGGGGCATATAAACATGAGAGATGACACATGATAAAAAGGTGCTCCACATAATTGACTAAGGTCGAAGAAGTTCACTGACATTGATAGAGATGTCCCTGTACTCTCTAATTAAAATTCTGAGATAAAATCCTGGATGTCTCAAAGGTCTTTACATTTCAGCCATGACAAGACTGAAGTCATGCTTCTCGACACCTTCTATCAATTATGATTAACACGTGTGTCTTTCCCAGAATTGAATACTGCAATGTCCTACTCTTTGGAGTATCTAATATGTCCAGAATTCAACAGCCAGAATCCCGAGGCTGCGTACAAGTGATGACCTTACTCCTGTCCTGGAGTCCTTGCATTGGCTTCCTGTCAACTTCAAAGTCCTCATGCTCACCTATAAGGCTCTACGTAACCTGGCACCTCGGTACCTGTCTGAGTTACTATCCTCCTATCTCTTTTACTTTGTTTTCTTCTCTTTTCCTGTAAAGCACTCTGAGATGGAAGCTAAAAGGCATTATATAAAATAAATATTATTGTCAATTATTAAAGAATTGATGATTCTTAGGGAGCTGGTTGATCCAGGAGCGTAAATACAGGGAAGAGCAAAGGAACAGTCAGTTTAAAGAGAAAGAGACAAGAAGGGAGAGAAGAAGAGACTTCCTCCTCATCATCACCCGTCTCCCTGCTGTTCCTCTAAAGCTGAACCGTGGGGGACATCCTGTTTCTCATTGTCTTAGAATCAGATTCTATAATATGCAATATTACTTATAATTATATATTATATTATGTATAATACATATAATTTAGTTCCCATTCTCTTGTGTGAATTCATGTTTTAGGAAGGAAGATCTAGTCTTTGAGACTTTTTTTGGGGTGCAGGTTTATAGGACTCGGGAACTCACTGTTTGTAAATAGCTACCTGTAGTTGTAGTAATTGCTGTGTATAATATAATCGTCTTATTAATATACTGTATATCTGTTTGCTCCTGTGCCATCAGATCTATTGTCAGATATGTGTCGGAGATTTAAAAAAAACAGTTTGCATGATGCTCAGAAAACCCCCTAATTTCTGGAGAGAAATAGTTTTTATTATTTGCTTTTGTAGGATAAGAGGAAGAGAAGCAGAAAGATCATCATCTCCATCAGTAATTTCCCTGTTCTTTCTCTAAAGCTGAGCTTCAGGAGAGATCTTGTGTCCACTCAGGAAACTGAAGAGAATCCGCCCGGGAGTTACAGATGGCTGGGCCAGTGGAGAGAAGACTTCAGGATAGGCTGGCGAGAGAGTGTCTGCAAAGAGGTGAGTCTCCACTGGATCAGTGTGTGTTAGAAGTGAAGGAAAAAAGAAAGTCATCTTTCAGAAGGAAGTGAAGCAGGTGCCTTACAGCTCTATGAGCTCAATGTCAGAGCACCGATCCAGGGAGAAATCAGCCTTAAACAGCCAGCTCAATAGGAAGACTGGCCAGTAGATTGTCTGCCTATCTGGAAGGCAGCTGGTCTGACAGAGATGCAGCCAGACCTTGTTCACACAGGGCTGGTAGGAGGCTCAGGTCTCTGGTCACCCCTGGCAACCGTGGGAGGTGAGCAGTTTCTTCTTTCCTTGATAATGTCATGTTATTTTTCCCCTTTTTATTTAAAGTGCTCTGTTTATTCTTTTGTCAAATATTCAGTATTATTATATACCTCTGGAACTGGCTCAACAAACCTCTTCCTCTCTGAGTAAAGAGGGCACAGTGTGTCTCCTCTCATTGTTGTAGACATTCTCTGCATTTGAAGATGAGATTTTGTGTCTTTCCTGTGGTTCATTATAGTCCTTGGAATGGAAAGTGCTACATCCTGTAAATGCAATACAATGCATTATTTGAAATCCTTCTTCTTCTTTTCTTCATTTTTGAAATTGTAATGAGAGAAAAATTGTCTTGACCCCATCGCTTTGAGCAGTTACGTTTGAAGGTGGTGGAGCGGCACTTTGAAAGAGCATCAGTATTGTCTTGGGAGAGCTTTGCTCTTGATAGAGAATGTGTCTCTGTAACTAAAGGGACTGCTTCTATACTGTTTGTACTACTTCTCTTCCTGTCCCTCTGAGGTAAAAGGTCAATGTTACCCTCAGAAGTGAGACAGATTTTCTGAAGCAGTTCGTCTCATTGTTAAACATTTTACTGCTCTGAAAATTGATGATTCAATGGTTATTTATACAGATTAATTAAATCAAATTTTACTATTTATTTTAATTCTATACACATACTGTAACAAACACTAAGTGACTGACATTCTTCTTGATTTGACAACTACATGCTAATTCTAGTTAAAATCCAACAATTTAACGATTCAATCTTTCATAACAATGTTGAGTTAATAGCATCCATCCACATTGCTATTTAAGAAAAATGTCTTTAGAAGACTTACATGAGATATATTTAATAATTTAAATAATCATTCTTCAGATCAGTTCAACTGTAGCAGCTCTGCAGCTGTTCTCAGCCTCAGTCCTTCTGTAGAGCTGAAGGTTTTTTTTGTACAGATATGTATCACTGTGTGAAAGGGAAGTTATAGTCCTGCTGACAGTAATAGTCTCCTGCATCTTCAGCCTGGACTCCAGTGATTGTCAGTGTAAAGGCTGTTCCAGACCCACTGCCACTACATCAATCAGGAACCCCAGACGCTGTTTGTTGCAGTATAAACCAGGAGCTGTGGAGCCTGACCAGGTTTCTGCAGGTACCAGTGCAGGGCGCTGTAACCACTGGTAACATTGTTGCTGGTTGTACAGCTGATCACGACGGAGCTGCCCACTGGACTCTGGAAATTAAATAGTTATAAATTAGAGTTAAATAATAATTTATTGTTATCAACATTTATGTATTATTATACCAGAAAAAAACATTTGTTATAATTTTAACTACATTATCAATACATTTTATTTGATAAGAATAATCTGAATAATCCTAATCAAAGAATGCAAGAATCAGCTTTAATCCTTACCTTGAGAAAAGAGCCCCAATGTCCCCAGCAGTAGAATCAGTGGCATCATTGTCCTGTGTGTGTCAGTGACTCTGAAAGGGCTGAACGGTGACTGATCCACACTGTGAGTCTTAAAGTGTTTGGAGCAGTGAGGCAGCACAGGTATGCAAAGCTCCTTCCTATGTACAAATCCTGTCACAGACAGTTAGAAAATCCCTGATCTGGGAAAACAGGTGCAATCTGTCAGGGTTGCGTTTCTTTCTTCATTCCTGCTGCATTCAAAGCTCCACTGTTAAAAAAGATGCTGTACTATTTATAGTTTGACCGTAAATCATTTAAAAATCTCTTTATTCTTTACACTGTTACTACATTTTCAGTATTTACAGTTCAAGTATGAATGGGTATGGATGTATTTTGATCTCTTGATCCTTCCTGTGAAGCAGAATTCACCCAATTCACCAGACTACACAAACTAAATTTGAACAACCTAGAATGGGTGTCGTTTGTAAGAACATTTCAGAACAATTTCACAACCCTTTCCCAACATTTAATGTAAATTATTTTAACAAATAAATATGTAAAATGTTGTTTTATAAATGACACTAATAAGTCACATCTTAAATCCTTTAAATTTGAAAAAAAAAATTTAACCAAATATCTGACAGTTAAGAAGTGCAATGTTGAGATGAGCACAGTTGTGTACTGCAAGCAATATGGCGCTCGTCACCCAGGAAGCTGGAGGTTGTGCATTTCCCTGCAGTCCATTTCTTTGGAGCTCATTAATATTAAGAATCACCTATCAAATTTCACCGGTATTTTAAAACCACTGTTCCTTTGTTTTTTCCATGTTGTGTCGAGGGGCTTGTGAGAGGAAGATAGAGCACCTCATTGTTCATCTTCAGGTCTTTTCACCCCTTTTGGTTAGTCAGTCCTCCTCAAAGAGCCCCTGTCTCTGTCAGGAGCTGTTGTTCCAGTTGGTTATCAGGAGGAAGCTAGTGTCATTTGAGAACTCTCAGTATGCATTTCATTGTTTCTTTTCCTGCCCCACTCTGCCCAAGGTCTGATCCAAACTCATTCAGCAGCCCCTCACTCCTCCACATGCCCATCCTTAATGTGTGATAATGACATTATATCTGGGCAACCAGTGTGTTCTTCAGTTCTTGTTAATTGTTTCCTGCCTCACTGTCTGCATATGATGACTTTTGATTCAGGGAGAGGAAACCATCACACAGGATAAGGACTAAATGCATTGATACTGACAGAATCACTGGAAGTTACAGGTGCAATAGTTTCCTTCACTTTTTAAGGATACAGGTTCCATTATCAGACAACAATCTACATCAACTCATGATGTCCATCATCATGACGCTTCAACAGCACTGAAACTCTTGCTTCAGATACCATTCCTTTTTCAAGCTGCAGGGTCTCTTCTGTTGCACTGTTGGCCATTATTTCTAAGATGAAAACACTTTCATGCTCCCTGCATCCTGTTCTTATGCCTCTGTTCAAACCCTGCTCACCTGTCCTGTTTCAGTTTATCACAGGAGGCTGAAACCCTGGTAGCATGGTGCCAGGAGAACAACCTCTTTCTGAACATCAGTAAGACTAAGGAGATGATTGTGGACTATAGGAAACACCAGGGAGGAGATCACACACCTATCTGCAGTGGAGAGGGTCAGCTGTTTTAAGTTCCTGGGAGCTAACATCTCAGAGGACTTAACCTGGACCCACCACACCAACACCATGGTCAAAACAGCACGGCAGTGCCTATTCTTTTTCTGTAGGCTAAAGATGTTTGGCATGCTGCCACATATCCAGACCAACTTCTACAGGTGCATTACTGAGAGCATTCTGACTTGTTGCATCACTGCCTGGTATGGAAACTGCTCCGTCTGCAATCGCAAAGCACTGCAGAGAGTGGTGAAGTCAGCGCAGCTCATTACCGGCTGTGAGCTACCAAACGTCCAGGATATCTACTCAGCTAGATGTCTTAAGAAGGCCATGGCCATTATCAAGGACCCCAGTCATCCCAGTCACAAACTGTTTTCTCTCCTACTGTCTGGTAAATGGTACCAAGCATTCAGTCAAAATCCAACAGATTACAGAACAGCTTCTACCACCAGGCAATAAGACTGCTAAACAGCCAACCTTAAGCTCCTTTAGCAAATCACTCATAATGGCTACATGGACATACAGTTTTCATTGTATTCACCATACTACACTACTTGGACATAATATATAGCATACACCGTGGACACATAGCAGCTCTATTCATATTGAGTTCTATTCAATTTCTATTACATTATTATCCAATATTATGTAACCTTATTTTCGTAACCTTAATTTTGTGAGTTTTGTGATTCTTGTGATTTTTGTTAGCTCTCAGGAAAGACATTTCTGCTGCACGCTGTATTGTTGTGCATTTGATAAATAAACTTTGATTAAATTTTGAAAAATAAACTTTGATTTGAATTGATTTGACCTAATTAATAACTCCCCTGAGACAGGAGCTGTGTCTCTCAGCTCAGAACAGCTGCTGTTTCTCTCCTCTTGAAGAGATCTAACCTTGACCCCGACCTTCTCTTCAGTTCCAGATCTCTCTCCAACCTCACCTTCATCTCCTCTTCATCTCATCTTCATCTTAGTATCATAAAATAATAAAGTTTTACTAAATGAAAGGTAAATTTTGTGAGCTTTTAGAAATGTAATTCGTTCTTATTGTTTTAAATCATACTTATTTGCAATAAACAATTGTGAATTTCAACATTAAATTTACTGTAATGAGATGGAGTTTAATATGTGTGATTTTCTTTTGTGAGTAACCAGTGATTTTAACCAAAAAGGAAAGTAGCTGTTAACTGTCTTGAGTGCAATTTTCTCCCTGCCTAGATGTGATCACAGTCACTTGAGGGCTCAGAGCTGTACAGCCCCATTTTCCAGACAGCAAAGAGCTCTGCTCCTCCAGAAGACTGGGTCTCCTACAGCAGGAGAATGGGGCTCAACAGTGTAACAGACTCTTGCACCATGGACTCTGTAATATAATATATACCTTCTCATTTCAGACTATTAGTTTATTTTATATTTACAAAACGTATAGGCTGTAATGCGACAATAATATAACTAATAATATGATCGTATAGTCAACAAATTAATATATTTTTATAATAAATAGTTTGAAAAATAATTAAAATTGACAAGGGGAAAGGTGAGGTGGTGCTGATCCAGTTGAGCCCAGACCTGAGGGACAGGGAAAGCAGAAAAGGAAACCAAGGAGTGACAGGACACCTGAGAATCCGTCAGTTTTCAAACAGCACTGATTATTACACTGAACATCCTCCTGTAATGAACTGGACACAACTGAGAAATGAACTGGCCCTGACTGAGAAAATCCAAGCCCCCACAGAATGGGAGAGGCTGGAAGAAAATATCATACAGACTGACTTGAATGGATATAGGACTCTCTTTCTCTCACGTACCTCTATGCATGATGGGCAGAGCACAAGAAGCTGTTTTTTGCAAGACCACAGGAAAAGCCTTAGTGCCAGAACTGAGGCCCTGTGCTGGAACTTCGATTTCCTGGGGGCAGAATGGGGCTGCAGCGTCGGTACTGACAACACAGAGTGGAGCAGGGCCTGCGGGAGGATTTCCAGTAAAGAGACTGGGGAGAGTGGACTGTGGGGTGTTCTTGCTTCTTCTTTCCAAGAGGGACAATTGGGAAAAAATTGTTCAAGTAGGTGTGACGATTGTCATCCCTCCTCTTAAGGGCGTTCTGACCCTTTCATATTTTACTTTATTTCATGCACCTGCCCCTTGTTTTGTCAGTCATTATTTAAGCCAAACGCTCTCGCTATTCCTGGCTCAGCACTGGGAGATGGACGCCCGGAAGCCCGCCTACCAGCGGGTGCAGGAGCGACCCAACAGCATCGGCTTCACCATGGCACCCTGACCATGTGAGTCTGGGGCTTGGAGCGCCTGGCCTCATTCTCCACTTCTAGATTATAACATCTGCATAGGGTCCTGAACTACGCTTCACAGGAGCCTGGACTGGCTTCTGTTACAGTAGGTAGCTGTGTCAGCATCCATAGGCTGCAAAGGAACAAGTAAAGGTTTATTTCATGGTGAAAAGAGAAGAAAAGGGACATCTTTTGGCTGTGGAGCCTTCTTCAGATATGAGAAAGTGAGGAAAGTCACCAGCTGATATAGCGTAGGAAAACAAAAGCTGGGAGTGGAGAGGATGTGGGAGCAGGAGAGAGGTAGAGTGGGCACTCAACTGGTACGAAGTTGAGAGAGGTGAAAAGAGGTGTGAGGTCGAAACCTCAATGAATAGAGAGGATTAGAGGGAAATGAGTCTGTCATTGAGATAAGGGTACCGGTGGAGGGATGGGAAAGTAGGCATTAATGGTCCTGGGGATTCCCTACCACCCTAGCACACTTTCTATCCCACTTTCATGCTTTAAAATACTGTAACGAGGTACAGGGACTGCACTTTACCACAGCATGTGATTCTCTGGCCAAAGATGATTGACAGTCACGATTGTCATCCCTCCTCTAGAGGGCACTTCGACCCTTTTTGTGTTTTGTTTCATTATCAAGGACACCTGTCTCTGGATTCACTGTATTATTTAAACCAGGTGCTCTGGAAGCTCAGGTCTCTGCGTTGGAAGACCGATGCTAGGAGGCCCGCCTAGCATCAAGTTGCCCTATGTCCGCGGCTTGAAGGCATAGGCTTCCTAATGGCGTCCAGGGCTCAGAGCGCATGGCCTCAGAGCGCATGGCCTCATCATTTTAATCTCCTTGTTCCATGTTCCATGTTCCTGTTTTCAAGGATTTTGGACTGCGCCCCAGATATTCTACATCGGACTGTTTTCTCGACTTGTTTGCTAGAGTTCCCCCCTTGCACCTAGATTCACTGTCGGCACTGCCCCCTGTTCTCCATCCCTTCCATTCCTCACCGTGCTTTATTAATTTTAGGGATATAAATATATTATACTGTACATACTGCATATGGCTGGTAATGGTAGCTAAAATAAAAAAAAATACACAACAGTATTCCACTTTCTTCATAAACATTTTATGCATCATATTCTTTAACTTATTGTGGTTATTTTGGAAAAGTTTTAAAGTGCTCGTTCTGACTATATTGAATTGATATATTTTATAAAAAGCTATAATGTTTTCTGTGAGTACTTGCTGTTGTTATTGCAGTAAAAAACTGCAATTTTTAGAATCTTACTTTTTAGAATCCACTTAATAGGAAATATAATATGGAATTGTGTAACTAAGGAAATTAATAATGATATTAATTTAAGGATCTAAATAGAATATATTTATATAACCATTAATATTACCATATTCCACTTTCTTTGTAAACATATGCATCAATTTCTTTGACTCATTAATTCGTGATTAGTAGTTGTTACTCTAAGTTATAGATTATTTTGGAAACAATAGTTTCACTTCACAAGGACAGAAGTTCTTTCACTTGTGCGATTCATTAAACACATACAGGTGTTCCCAGTGTACAGGTGACCTATGGTACTATTGATTTTATTGGACCAAGGTTAGAGAAAGAAAGAGAAAGAGGGAGCTTACATTTTTAAGCAACCTGAAAAACAATGGATCTGATCTTTATCCCCAGACTGCATATAATGACCATTACTGGAAGCCTTCACATCCAGGTTTCTAAATTGTCCAGTTGTCTTGCACCAACCATTCAGGTGACTGAGGATGGCAGATCATTCCCCACAGCCTTCTGGGGAATGTAGTTTGGAAAACAGCCTCCATCTTGTGTGAATATATTGCTCACTTACACACCCTTAATTGAAGAAAACCTTTTCCATTGATATAGGCTCTTAAAAAGGTGGAGATACTGTAGCTCAATTAAGTCACTAACATCTCAGAATAAAAATCAGCAGACAGACACATTCATCTGTAGTGTTATTCTAAATGAAGATCAGAAAATGAAATTCTGAATTGAATTCTATTACCTTAGAATGATAAATCCCAACAGTACAGGCCCAGATATTTGCTGTTCACCATGCTGAAGGACATCATGTGTGTATGCGTGTCAACCTTACCCAGAATAGTCTTCCTCTTACTGGTCAGGTTGAAGAGGTCAATAGGTCATGTTAATCCCCAAAGCTTATGAGACCAGATCTGCTACTGATTCAACATGTACCCCTCCCCCCCCGGCCCAAACCAATGAATTAATGCTCATTTCAACTCCTAGCTAAATTGGGTGATCAGAGTGCTGCACAGAGCTGAAGCAGGACAGAAAGTGTCCTCTGTGTGGGAGAAAGTTGCTCTAAGAGTCACAGCCTCACAACTGGGAGCTGATTCCTCAGGGGACTGAGAGAAGAGGAGGATTAGTGATAAGATAGACCAGTGGGAAAGCAGGGGAGCTTCTGAGCTAGTGTGTATGGGGTTCTCCTCTGACTCTCCTTGTATGATCCTCCCCAGAAGGGGTCAAGGTGGCACTGGAACCTGAGGTCGGAGATGTGAGCTTTAATCACCCCCCACTCACCACCCTGAGCATTTGAGTGAGGTTTAAATAGAGAGATAACTGAATAACTGAGGAAGAGGACAGAGCCATGCATCTCCCCCTGAACCTTCAACTGGCAGTTATCAAGAAGAACAGAAGAATGTCGTTCCACTGGAGAGCACACTCCCCATACACATTAAATTAGGTGTTCAGTGTCTCTCTCTCCAGCCCCAAAAATAAAACCTAAGCCTTTCCTTGAATACTTTGAGGTATGTCTCTTTGGAACAAAAACATATAACAGCATATTTTGTCAAATCTGCCATTTTTTATTATTTTTATTATTTAAGTTGGCTTAAGACCTTGCCTGTATTTTATAGCCCCAAAGTACTAAGTCAGTGCCGTCAGTAATCCTGCTACGTCAGAATCCACAGAGCCAAGTGCTGTTTTAACTAGACACTCTACGCTCCAGTCCACCTGTGTTGAGTACAATAAGGGCTCAGCGATTGTGTCTCATCCTTTGATCCTTTTAAAGCTGCTCTCTGTCTAGTCCTGCTGTCCTAGGAGTGTTCATGCTAAACTGCTCATCTTGCTCTGTCACAACACACAGCACCAGCCTGTGTTTCCAGCACTGACTGGCTACAAGTACTGCTGAACCCAGGAAGACAATTTGCATAGAAGAGACAATTTGAACTGGCAGAACATGCTTTAGTGTTCTGGGAGTGTTTATAGTCCTGTGAGTTTAACACTTCATGACTGAGAGCTGCCCTTCATTGCAACAGAACCCACAGCCACAATGACCTTCATCACCATCTTCATCTGGACAGTCATCTGGGCTTGGGGTAGGAATGGGATTGAAATATTATACTTATCTCATTACTAAATATAGACCAAAAATACAATTTGGTGTAAACCATTATAATAATAAATTATAGAATTAAATTATAATTATAATTTTATCCCCCTTGTGTGTTGTTTGTCATTTTCAGAGTCCACTGGACAGGCTACAGTGACTCAGATTCCAGAAGTGATATCAGCTGAGACAGGAGACATAGTTACGATCACATGTAAGACCAGTCCCGCAGCATTTAATAACCATCAGCTAGCCTGGTACCAACATAAAGCTGGAGAAGCTCCAAAACGCCTGATCTATTTTGCGACTAACCATGATAATGGAATCCCAGAGCGTTTCAGTGGCAGTGGATCTGGGACTGACTTCACTCTGACCATCACAGGAGTCCAGGCTGAAGATGCAGCAGATTATTACTGTCAGAGTTTCCACTACATCAACAGTAAAGATCTGTTCACACAGTGTTACACAGCCATACAAAAACCTCCCTCAGCAGCACTGCACAGTGACTGCACTGCTGCAAGCTGGGATCTCTTGCAGGTGCTGAGGGTGAAGAGAAAGACAAAGCACCAGGCTTCTATTACAAGCTTAAAAATATTAATCAACCATGACTTTCTTTAGATTTCACATTATAAAGGGTTATTAATCAGGGCTGTTATGATCAATATATTTGTAAACTAAATTGATAATATGTGGATGAAGCCATTATACTGCAAGATGGAAAAAGGATAAAACAAAGGAAATTCAAACAAAACTTAAATGTTTCTGTATCAGTATATACTTTACAAAAATGTATTGATGATTAAATAATTTCTAAAGTAAATGCAGTGAACAGATTGAAACAGCAAGGAGACTTCAGAAACTGACAAGGTACAGACTAACTGACCACAGCCTGGTCATAGATACTGGGCAAAAAAGACGGACTTGGCTACCCAGAAAGGTCAGTCTACTTTAAGCAGAAAGGAGACAGTAAGAACACGGAGTGCTTCTTTGAAAGAAATATGCAGAGATTTTCCACATTAATATTAGCTCTCAAAATCATGTCAGGAGGGAAGTCAACAAATTTGGCAGACCAGTATGCACCCTCCTGTCACAGACTGAGGAAGATAGCAAGTATCTGAAATAATAATTATAATAACAATTACTAATTATTATAATATAATTATAATTATTATTATTACTGTAAATGTATTGTTAATTGTTATTGGAACAAGTAATAGGTTTATTCCATGCTGAAAAAAAGAAGAAAGAAAACACAACATTTCGGCCGTGGAGCCTTCTTCAGGTGTCAGGTTAATTGTTTTTGTTTTACAACAGTATAATTTGTTAGTCATTCAAGTAATGTTCTTTGAATTTAAATTTGAGCATTTTTAATGTAAGCTCAGAGAGCAGTGTGAGTGTTTCTAGTGTAAACCCTTGACAATTCTCAACAATTATCATCCTGAGCACAGAAACACCGGCTATGAATGTGTTGCTGTTGTTGATTTGGGATGTATACACTGTAATAGCTAAGGAGGAGGGGCATTTCCATTCACCTTTTTGAAAGTTTACATCTCAGAAAAACGTTTGCAATTTTCAGAGTCTGAAACAATGGATAGAAACTGAGCTGTTTGCTACAGCTGAGCTTACAGGCCTGTAAAGACAGAGGATCAAAGGAAACTTTCTGGTTAATTACTCTGGTTTATCACAATAAAGAATACACATTTAGCAGAAACACAAGATAAAAAGAAAATGGGAGGAAAAGGAGACAAGAAAGGAATGGAAGGAAGACTCAGAGAAGAAATACCATCACTTTTCCCTTTTTATTTGAGGGAATTATGATTTACTTTCTTGTGGAATCCTCAGGCTAAAGATGTTCTCTCCCAGTTTGCTCATGTATTTTGAGAACAGGGAGGCAGATTTCCATTCCATTTCAGTTACCCAGGTTATAGGAAGGGAGATTTACAGCTGAAATGTAAGTTTTTATTTAGGATGTTGCATATCTCTTTTGTTGGCCCGTAAGGGTGTCATATAGTGTTTCTGTTTACAGGGTTAGCAGTCTGGGTTTTATATACTATATTTGTAACGACCACTAACCGGCCCAGACCAGCTCCGAAGAGGTCTAATCAGTCCCAGCAGCTGGGTGATAATTACAAACGCCGCCGCACGTGTTAATTCTCTTCAGACGTCTTACCGTGCGGCAGGCTGCATTATTTAAGCCGCTCTTACTCGCATAACACTGCTCGGTATTGAGTTCCCTACCTGTGGCTCTACCTGGCGTTTCTTTCACTTTGCCTTACCGGATTTTCTGACCTCATTGTTTTGCCTTCGGACTACGTTTCTCGTCTCGCCCCGTGGATTGTTTGCTATCCGTGACTATTTTTGGTATCGACCCTGTTGCTCTTGTTCCGACCACGAATCTGTCTCTCGTTCTGGATTGTTCGCCACCAGTGCCGTTTACTGATCTTGACCTACCTTTCGCCTTCGGATTATGACCCAGCTCCTGGATAGCTCTGTCCGCCTACTCACCGCCCCAGGAATCCTGCATCTGCATCGGATCCTTTTCATCACAACCCAGCCTGCGTTACAATATTAAGACAAATCTGACCTTCATCTGGTCCTCACCAAGTCCAAACAGCACTGTATATAAATCTAACCTAATGAGACAGATAATACACACACATTTTACTCTGTCATTATTTATTAAACAAAAAAAAATCAGCCAACATTCAGTAGCCTTGTGTGAAAAGTAAGTGCAACCTTCGGTTATCAGTTAAGAAGTATCAAAGAAGAGTCAGGAAAGGTGTTCTCATTCACTCTGTAAGGCATTTATTCATATTGCGCAATAGGGAAAAACAGCAACCACTAGTCTGTGCAGCAAGTGCGAGCTGATTTTCAAAGTAAAATAGGAAAAGGTCCCTTATTTTATACACTTAGCTGATGCAACATCTCATCTTGTTTACTTGATTATGGTTGGTTAGTAATACAAAGACAGGCGAGACAATAATTTTCCAGTCCTTATAGGTCTTAGCCTTGAAGAACAGAGAAGATAACTACGTGCAGTTTTGTATCTGCCTTTTTTGCTGGGGCAGAGATTAACATATTCTTAGAACATTCCGTGCCCTTGACTTGCCGGGTACAATCACACATTGTTCACAGAATACAGCTGCTTTTACAACACAGCTCTGCCTGTAAATGACATTTTTAGGATAAAACACTTTTCTTCAGTAACTTTCCATTACAGAAGACAATTCAAATCAGGTGCAGCTAAACAAGTGCTTAACATTCCATTGTCTTTCCTGAAGGCTGCAGTCTGACATCAGGTTGCGCTGTGAAGAACATAAAGTTTAGTGTCACAAATGAGATGGAATGGGACTAAGACAGAGCAGGAAATAAAAAATACATAAAGCCATGTTCAGTAAGAGTCATTGTAAGAGTGATGCATATTACTATCTCTATTTTACACACAATAATTTCAGTAAGTAAATTTAATTTGATTAACATCAGAACACTTTGATGCCAGTGCAGTCCCTTCCATGTGCAGGAAAATGTTCAGAGTGGACTGCACACTAGTGCAGTGGTTAACATTGCTGCATAACAGTGTTGGGGCATTGGGTTCAACACCAGACCTGGGGTGCTATCTGTGGTGGAGTTTGAATTTTCTCCCTGTGATCCAGGTGGACAATATTCCAAGGTCTCCATCACACTGAGGTGCCATTGACAAGAATTCAGCCTTTTCACTGTTACTCAACTAGTTCTCCACTGAAACATCTTTAAAATACTAGAATTTGTTATAAAATGTGAAATTAAACTTAAAGTATACATTTGTGACAATGTATTTTTATTATTAAATATACAATATAAGGATCAAGCTGTCATTAGATGTGATTTTTAACATCTTAGACATTAGTTACACATTTTTGACAGGGATAGAACAGAGCAAAACATTAACAGACACAAAACCCTAACAGGCTCCATCTGTTTTCACAGCTCAGATCTCATCTAACTGTCTGTGACAGGATTTGTATACAGGAAGGAACTTTGCATACCTGTACCGCCTCACTGCTCTAAACACTTTAAGACTCACAGTGTGGATCAGTCACTGTTCAGGCCTTTCACAGTCACTGACACACACAGGACAATGATGCCACTGATTCTACTGCTGGGGACTCTGGGGCTCTTTGCTCAAGGTGAGGATTAAAGAAAATGCTTCTCACATAATGTGTTTAATAAAGCAGTCTTAACTTTCATTATTGTGTGGAAACATTAAAGTGAAATTTTAAGAAGTTCAATGTAAAAGTGCTTCAAAGGCAAATTAATAAGCAAATGTTTATGACAAGCAAGTATTGATATTCATTCTTTGTTTCCATTTCACCTCCAGAGTCCAGTGGGCAGATTGTTCTGACTCAGTCTCCAGCTCAGTCTGTTCTCCCAGGAAGCTCTGTCTCTATCAGCTGTACAGCCAGTCAGTCTATTAGCAGCTATCTCAGCTGGTACCTGCAGAAACCTGGTCAGGCTCCACAGCTCCTGGTTTATGGTGCAACAAACCGTTATACTGGGGTTCCTGATCGATTCACTGGCAGTGGGTCTGGAACAGCCTTTACACTGACAATCAGTAGAGTCCAGGCTGAAGATGCAGGAGATTATTACTGTCAGCAATATCAGAGCTACCCTCTCACACAGTGATAGACGTCTGTACAAAAACCTCCCTCAGCCCTGCAGAGTTGCTACAGTGGACTGAGCACAAATAAGTTTGAACATAATGTATTAAATTGTATTTATCTTAATGTTATATTCAGTATTTTTACCCAAATTACTTCTAAACGTATCTACAGTATGTTTTTAAATGAAACCAAAGATGAAAAATAAAGAATTATTTGAACATTTAACAGCTATGTAGATCTAATTTTTATACATTTTTGATATCAAATAGAATTATAGATCTTTAATTTCAACAGTATTAAATGTTTATCATCAGTAACTTCCATCACTAAGAAGAGAAAGAAAAAGCTGCTGTTCAGGCAGTAGAGTTACTTTATTATGAACGTGTTGGACTGACTGTGCACAGGACACTCTCATTCTAACAGATCCAATCAGACGAAGCAGGAGCCTGAAACTCTTGGTGGTTCTCATTCTTGTGTGTTTATGGTCAAATAGAGCCACATTAAATGAAGTCTGTATTTCTCCACTGTGGCCACAAGAGGGAGACAGAACACCGCTATCTGCACTGTACAATCACACATTGATAAAGCCAACAGAACAGCCTGCAGTTCTCACCCTTGTCAATACAGTTCCCTCATCGTTGGTACTTATCTCCTCTGTGTTAGTGGTTTCATGTCTTTCTAAGCACCTGAAGAAGGATTCCTAAAATGTCTTGAATGAAAATATTTTAATAACTTAAACCTAGTGTATAAGATACACAATTTTCCTTTTTAAGTATAATACTGTATGAACATCTACCTTTGCAGAATAAATATAATATATGCAATATATTTTATCATACGCTCAGTTCAATTCTGATAATCTGAAACTAATTGTTTATACGCTCTGTAACAGAAAGAAAGCCCCAACACTCGCTGTCCAATATTGTTTTTGACGAACATAAATCTGTTCAAGAATCTGGAAGAGTACAATTAGGTTATTAAAGTCTCATGCAGTCTCTCACTGTTTCTGCTGTCTGTGCCCACAGTGACCCTCTGTAATATCTCAGATCACCCTGAGCCTACACTCCACACACAGTGAATCACAACAGTCTGTTGATAGGAAATCCTCCAGTCCTACAGTATCTGCAGTTATTATTCTCAGATACAAAACAAATTTACCCTGTTTTATCTGACATCTTGGCATATGTTTCTAATATCTTAATGTTTAAGATATGAGGTCTTTCTGTAAATCAGCCAGTTTCACATATTCAGAATGCCTTTGTTTAGATACGATATGTCAATAGAATATATGAACCAGCAATACAAGTACAGACAATTCAGTGCTTAATACAGTATATAGTCCATCACTGCAAATTTACAGCACAAATCTAACAAAGAATCATAAAACATTTTTGTGAGTTTTCAGTCTGGTGAATGTAGCTTGGTCTTGTTATTAAGTTATTTCCAGTTGCTAAAGCCTGAAATAAATGATTACTTTGTAACATCTGAAAATAACTAGACCGGATTAGAATGGACTGTTTTCCGTATATACTGTATTATACACCTCAATTTTCTTACTTTCACATAAGAATTAATAATATTAACTACAAATATCACTACACCTTCCGTCAATCATATCAGCTTTTGTTGAATGTTATGTGTGTAATGCTTGTTTTCAAGTGATTTCAACTTATTTTTCTTTTCATTTTAGAGGAACAGTGTTATGCATGTAGGTGGTTGAATGTTCGCAAAACCTTTAATGAAGATACATACTTTGAAGATACATACTGTACATACTTTACCGAAGCATCAATATTCAGTCCCCTAAGTAAGTAGTTGTTGGAAGCAAATTTCACAGTAATTTCTGTAACTGCTGGCAATTACTGTAAAGCTCCTAGTGCCATAAAGTTTGTGTCACAATCCTGGATACAGTACATCTCCCTCAGATGTGAACAACAGGATGGTGTAATTAAGTTCATTCCTCCTGTTAAAACTGCTTTAGTCCTCACTTTTTGTTGGAGATTGATTATGAACTTCAGTTGTCAAGCCTCTCCATCACTTTTCTATGGGATTCAAGTCTGGGTCTTGACTGGGACTGGAACACTCAAGGACTTTCAGTCTGTTCCTGTCAGACCTTTTCAGTGTGGCTCTGGATTTGTGCTTCAAGTCATTGTGCCAAAAAAGAGTGAATTTTCCATTCATTTTCAATTCATTATTAATTAGCATACACGTTAGTTACTGTATCTGTAGAGACTAGAATATTGTCTCAGACACAGAATAGCTTCGTAATGCCATTTCTAATCATTTTCCTGCTTCTCCTACTGCTCAATTTGGAAGAGGGGTCTTATCTAGGGGTCTGGGTGAAATGATGCACATTCCAGTACATAACGATGAATTAATTACATAACATTATATATTCATTAAAGAGAAAGACTTATTTATAAGGAAGTCAAACTCATTAATTTTGATTACACACAGGCAGTGATCATGGCATAAATTTGTCTCACAAGCAACCTGGCAGAAATGTAAAAGTAACTTCAGCCACCAGTGTCTGAGCACCTTACAGTGAGAAGCATCTGCTGCCTCATTGTGCCTCAACAGACAGCTCTGTTCAGTGATCTTACTGCAGGTGTCTGGCTGTCATATCTCCTCCTCTCCAGTAGAATCAACACTAGAATTGACTTTCCCTCTCAGATGTGGCCGACAGTGACAGTTGCTTTAAGGTGTCTTGTATTTATTTATTCTTACTGCCCTTTCAATTGCACCTTAACAGACAATGACATCATACTGTACATATTTATAAGAATAGGAGTCTGATGTATTGCAATAAAATGATAAATTCTCATAATGTTCATATTCACCTCCTCAGCTGATTTTAGCTTATCATGTTCTCTATATAAATCCTGTCAGGATAAAATTTTTTGTTCATGGAAATTTTAATGCTAATCTTACTTTGTTCAAAGACAAAATATTTTCTTTATTTGTCCCTGATTCAAATATAAACAATTTGCGTAGAAGAGACACTTTGTTAGAGTACTCACTCTATCTTACTCTACTCAAAGGCATCTTTTTTCTATAAATGCCCACGATTCAAATGATAAGATTTGCATAGAAAAACGCTTTGCATTGGCAGCACATGCTTCAGTGCTCTGGGAGTGTTTATAGCCCTGTGAGCTTAACACTGCCCTTCATGGTAACAGATCCACAGCAGCAATGACTTTCATCTTCATCTTTGCTTTCCTTCTTTGTATTCAAGGTAAGAATAATGTACTGTAGAAAGTTACATTTGTGGAGGATGTATGTAAACAAATATTGTACTACATACAATATATGAACAATATTCTAGTTAAGAGATACAATTTTACACTTCCATACACTTCTTATTCTGTCTTATTTCTTACAGAGTCCAGTGGACAGATTACTGTGACTCAGACTCCATCAGAGAGATCAGTTCTCCCCGGACAGACAGTAACTGTGAGCTGTAAAACCAGCAGTCCAGTTTACAGTAGCTCAGTAGGTGAACGCATGGCCTGGTACCATCAAAAATCTGAAGGAGCTCCTAGACTTCTGATTTATCTTGTAAATAAACTAAACCCTGGGACCCCAAGTCGTTTCAGTGGCAGTGGATCTGGGACTGACTTTACTCTGACCATCACCAGAATCGAGGCTGAAGATGCAGGAGATTATTATTGTCAGAGTTACCACAGTGGTGGTGTGTTCACACAGTGTTACACAGCCATACAAAAACCTCCTTCAGCAGGACTGCACAGCTGCACAGCTGTACTGCTGCAGCTGGGACCTCCTGCAGGTGCTGAGGGTGAAGACAAAGACACAGGACACAGCCTGAAGAGGAGCTCAGTTGAACACAAACACAGTGAATTTCATGAATGTCATTTCCATAGTAGTGTGGAGCTCAATAATGAGATCCAGTGGTTCCAGCTTTATTTGTATCCCACATGAAATATGAAGAAAAACATGAGACTGCAATCTATAGTTAAGATATTGTATGCTATTACTATTTACTATTCATACTTACAATTTAAAAAATGCAAGACTAAAATACTAAGAGCAGTGAAGAGAAAAGGCATGTTTTTGATTAATACATGATTGGGTAGGGTAACACCTGCGATGTTCTGTAGCATTCAGACAGCTGCAGTGTGCAAAAGCCCAGCAGTGGCAGTACTGTGAGTTCAGGGGGTGTGAGTTTTGGAGTCTTATGGCTATGGGGAAGACCTCTAATAAAACTGGATTTACAATATTCCTTTTTCAAATAAAATCCATCAAAATTAAATCTACAACAACGTTCTGGAATCACAATGAGCACATACAGAAATATATATATAGAAATATATAGAGGCCTCCAATAGTTTACTGTTTCCCTGGGGTATAAAAAGGAGGCAACACACAAGAAACACTCAGCTGCAGATGGCATTATCACAGTGAAGAGCAGAGAGCTCCTTCAACACTGCAGGGAGATGGTAGTTAACCCCACAGGGTGAAGGAATGGCTATAAAAATATCTACTTGTGAAAGTTCTCAACCTAAGTGATGTGGAGCATATGGCATAAGAACATTAAAAATCTGAGAAGTAAGAATAATTAAATTGCAAATCTTTCCTCTGGAGGCTCTTCAAATCCCAACACCAACCTCCACCTTGAATTCCCTGTATATACTGTAACAACACCACTTCATCAGACTGATGTGTGAAAGTGTGAACTCTACCCTCCAGCAAGTGGAAAGAGCAGCCCCTCAGTGTAGCTCCCTCTGTTGTCAACTGGAGGCTACAAGTCCCTGCTCTCTTCTACAGGGAGCTGCTGTCCCCTGGAGGCAAGAAATTCCTCCTCCTGGGTTGAGATTGTGAGGAGAGCAGGGTTGTAATGATAATGCTCTCCCCACAGTCTCTAGCAGAGGGAGATGTTATACAGAGTGAGACGTTGTGATTTCTCCTTGGCTATCACCTACTGGGGTCTCATGTTGCTCAATGTCTCTTTTAAATTCAGTCAGGGATCAGACAGAAAGCCCCTCTCTCTCATCTTTCAAAACCCTGTGATTAATGAATGATGCAAAACAGAGAAAAACTATCCATCTATTTTCAAGTCCTACCTCTGCTCACAGCTCAGATCACATTGATTGGTCTGAAACAGGATTTATACACAGGAGAAGAAAGTGCTTTGCATACCAGAGCGTGCAGACGCAACTATAGCATTTACCATTATTTTAAATAGGAAAAATTTGTTACAAATACGCTAAATGTACAATGCGCAGGGGTTTCCAGAATGCAATCTTCACATAAATTGAGAACCCTCTGTAAAACTATATGACTTGCATTACTTGCAAAGGGTGCAAGGCAGGATACACTCTGGAAGAGAAGCCGGTCGGTTGCTAGGCAGACAGACACAAAAAGATACACAAACACTCACACTGGGGTCAATTTTCCCAGCAGCCAGTTATTGTAACAATGTATTTGGACTGTGAGAGGAGACCAGAGCACCTGGTGGGAAACCCATATGAACATGGGGAGAATATTTTGCACAAGCAAAATACAGAAATAAAAAGTTAATAAACGTTTGGCAGTAAGGGATATTCCAATGGAATGTGATGATTAACATAGTATGATAAAAACTTTGAAAATGTATAAATGATATCATAATTAATAATTGGATTGCTCTGATTGAAAATGATTTTAAAAACTATCTCTATTAGTGCAATTAGCACAGCAGAAGCCTCTTCACATATAGAATCATACAGTGTGTCTAGATGCCTGGATGGTCTTCAATTACCACACAGTCAGAATGGATGTGTGCAGTCTGGCCCACACCTGGAATAGAGGGACAGACAGAACACTAAAGAGAAGGAACTAAAGGAAAAAAGACACAGCACCCCACAACACTTGCCAGTCATCATACAGTAATAGTCCTGTGATGAATCACCACACAATTGGCAGTCATATCCCTAAACCCCAATTAAAACCCACCTGAAATGTGGTCCCCAAGCTTCTGGTCTGCATCTTAAATAACAAGTGGAACATCCTGGAAGATTCCCAACCACAATATTACGTCTTTCCAAAGTCCTACAAAATAGATAGCCTTTCCATCATAAGATCTTTGGGAAGTTCAGATACAGAAAAAAAAATGTAAGTATGCCAAAAATTTTATTGACACACGTTTGATAGTTCATGATAGTGAAAGAATATTTACTTGTACGAGAGAATACATTTGATTTAACTGTTTGATAATGATATAACCTATAAGGTTGACAACAGCCTTTATATTCAATATGTTATGAGATATGAGATCATTAGAGTTAACATATGTGAAATTTATTAACTCTGATGTTATTAAGCCTTATCTTGGTAATCCCTGAGTGAATGATCAATCTTTCCTATCACAGCAGATCATTTCACAAATATATTCTATTAAGACAGATAGTTTATTATACGTGTTCTGGTGTTATATCAATAAGTTGTACACCATGTATGTTGTGCTGGAGCTGCTATTAAGCCCTGCAGTGAAATGACAGATTGAGCCCCAAGTGCAGGAGTGCAGGGATCTTTGGGAGATCAGAGAGATCAGATGGAGGTGGGGCAGTGAGCAGGAGGCAGAGAGCGAGAGATGTGTGGGCTGACTGGGCTGGGAGCGAGTGAAGGCTGCAGTCTGCAGACTGGGACCTGTCTGTAGAGAAGATGGGGAGACCAGCACGAGAGGAGCTGTGTGGAAAGTAGACAGCAGAGTCACTGGGGAGAGTTCGCCGGGAATAATCAGACAGAGGAATAGCAGGTTTTGTAGCAGGCCAGCGGAAGACTGGGAGCCCCAAGTGCTGGCAAAGAGGGCCTCCAGGGGAAGGCAAGTCTCTGCTGGATCAGTGCTTTCTGAATGTTTAAAGAAAGGACTATTGTTTTTAAGAGGTGTATATGCAGAGTCTAAATGTAGTAGAGGTCTAACGTCAGAGTACTGATCTAGTGGTACATGCACTACATATTGTAACTCTAAGGGGTTCACGTGGACACCTTCAACTGCTGCTGCATCAGGTCAGCCCCCCATCTTCAGGGACTTGAACCCAGGCCTCCGGCGTCACTCAACAGGGACCCAGCCTGTTGAGCTAAAGAGAGATTTCCCCTCACCCCAGCGGCTGTGGTCCTGCTATTACAGGAAAGGGCAGCTACGTCACCGCTCTGGTAAGCCGGCTCTCACAATCAATGGTGGCCATATGCGTTACACTATTATATACACATAACAGACCCAACCCTTGCAGATTGCACCTGATCTCCCAACCCAGGCCTTTTCTAACTGTCTGTGACAGGATTTGTATACAGGAAGGAGCTTTGCATACCTGTGCCGCCTCACTGCTCCAAACACTTTAAGACTCACGGTGTGGATCAGTCACTGTTCAGCCCTTTCAGAGTCACTGAGACACAGGACAATGATGCCACTGATTCTACTGCTGGGGACACTGGGGCTCTTTGCTCAAGGTGAGGATTAAAGAAAATACTTCTCTAATTCTATTATTTTTATTTTGTTAGCATTCATTTCACAATATAACCTGAGTTTTTAAGAACTTAGAATAAATTTAGAATAAACCAAAAATTTAAAGAACGTCAGTAGAAACGTAGCAGATGTGTTTTCTGAGGCAAATATATATACTGTATATACATTCTTTTAATAAAAAAGTATGTTTTAAAAATAATTCTTGTTGCTATTTCACCTCCAGAGTCCAGTGGACAGATTGTTCTGACTCAGTCTCCAGCTCAGACTGTTCTCCCAGGAAGCTCTGTCTCTATCAGTTGTACAGCCAGTCAGTCTGTTAGCAGCTACCTGAACTGGTACCTGCAGAAACCTGGTCAAGCTCCACAGCTCCTGGTTTATGCTGCAACAACACGCTATTCTGGGGTTCCTGATCGATTCACTGGCAGTGGGTCTGGAACAGCCTTTACACTGACAATCACTGGAGTCCAGGCTGAAGATGCAGGAGATTATTACTGTCAGAAGTATGACAGTATTCCTCTCACACAGTGATACACGTCTGTACAAAAACCTCCTTTAGCTCTACAGGAGCTGCTCTGGCTCATCAACAGGAACCACAGAGCACTGAGGCTGAGAACAGCTGCAGAGCTGCTACAATTGCACTTTACAGATAAATGTTGTATAATAAACACACAGAAAGGATGTGTAGATTTATTTAGTATTAAGCTTAATAGGCTATGAAACTGAAAATTACAAATAAAATAATGTTAATTAGCATTGTAGCTAATAATTGCCATCAAATAAAACATTTAAATATTTTTAGCTTAACTAGATATTTCTTTTTATATTGTGATATTTATTTTATGTAAAATAGAATGCAATCAACTCCAATTCTATAGACAGATCACCAAAGCTACTATGAGACACTGGGGATCTGGATATTTTTCCTTAAGATGTGTTAATCAAACAGAAACTGCAGTTATACATAATGACCACAACAGGGAGACAGAACAGGTCACTTGTTGTTTCCGCTGTAACAGCACTATGATTTTGTCAGTAAATAGATACTTTATTGATCCCTTGAGGGAAATTGCAGAAATCATCAGGGTTCTTTTCCCACAACATTCAACTCAGTTCTCCCATTGCTGACACTTGTCTCTCTCCTCTTAGCTCGTGATGTACAAACTGCACAGTGCTTAGTTTTCTTACTCAGCACCTGAAGAATTTTAGTCTGAAACATCCTAATATTTTAATCATTTAAATATGTTACAAATAAAATCTTCTGAAGGATTCATTATAATAAAGAAACGAGTAAAGGTTTATGCCATGCTGAAAAGAGAAGAAAGGAAACAAAATGTTTCGGCTGTAGAGCCTTCTGCAAGTGTGAGCGAGCTTCTTCGGATTCCTCACACCCCAAGAAACCTCCACAGTGTAACGTGGCTAGGTAGTGGTGAAAAGGATCCGATGCAGATGCAGGAGTCCTTGGGAGGTGAGTAAGTGAACAGAGCAAAACCAGGATCTGAGTCGTAGTCCGAAGGCGTAAGGTAGGTCAAGATCCAGTAAAGGCACTGGTGGTGAACAATCCAGAACGTGAGACAGGTTTGTGGTCGAAACAAGAGCGGCAGGGTCAATTCCAAAAATAGTCACAGGTAGCAAACAATCCAAGGGGCGAGACGAGAACCAAAGTCCGAAGGCAAAAGGTGAAGTCAGAATTCCAGTAAGGCAAAAGGAAAAGAAACGCTAGGTAGAGCAACAAGAAGTGAACTCAATACCGAGCAGCGATACGCGGGTAAGGGAGGCTTAAATAATGCAGCCTGCCGCACGGTAAGGCATCTGATGAGAAATTAACACGTGCGGCGGCGTTTGTAATTATCACCCTGCTGCTGGAACTGATTAGTCCTATTGGGAGCTGGTCTGGGCCGGTTAGTGGTCGTGACAAGCACTTGAGTCAGAGTGTCTGTTAATAAAACAGAGCGTCTTGCAATACATTTACTGCAATACATTTACTTTGGTGGGTAGCCGCGTCAGCCTGCATAGTCTGCAAAGGAACAAGTAATAGGTTTATTCTATGCTGAAAAGAGAAGAGAGTAAACGTAACGTTTCAGCTGTGAATCCTTCTTCAGGTGTGAGGGTCTTCAGCTCAAAATGAAACGCTTGGAGTTTGTAATGTAGGGTGCTCTGAACGAGTTAAACCTTGATGCAGGAAAAATGTATTTCCCAGAAGCTATATGGATTCTCTCCGATGCAGTGCAGTTAAAAATATATCTCTGATGCTGTTCCTAAATTAATATCGTTTATGACCATCAGACGCTTTATGCCCCTTTCTGTTTTCAATGGATTGAACAGGGAGAGGCATTTCATGATGTACTTTTCAATGAAGAAACAAGTGGCTCTGGAACAGTTTTCAACCATGTCGTTTTATAAAAAAGGGAAATATGTGAACAAGCAAAACCCAAAACATCCACTGAAGGTTCATGTCTGGGGGGTATATCTAGAAGAGGTCCGGGACCACTTCTTATTTTCAAAGGAATTATGGATCGTGAATTCTTCGAGGAAGTTGTGGTCAAACAGCATGCTGTCCCATACATCGGGAGCACTTTGGATCAAGGCACCGTTTCTTTCAGGACAATGATCCGAAACACACAGCAGCAAAGGCGAGGCTTAAAGCAGAGGGAGTGAACTGGTTGAAAACTCCAGCTGAATCCCCAGATTTAAATCCAATAGAGATGGTATGGCATTCCCTGAAAGACTATATTCGGAAAACGGCTAAACCTAGCACAAAGCAAGAACTGATCAATGCAATTGACAAGTTCTGGGAGGAAGAACTGACAGAACAAAATTGCAACAATTTTATCAACAGCCTGTTTCGTGTTCTTCCTAAGATTGTTGAGCAGAGGTGTGGGGGGGGGGGGGCATTTGGGAATGTGAGTTCGGTGAGTCAGATTGTGAATAGATAAAAGCATTTTATTAAAAACGCGTTTGCGATTTTAATCTTGATGGGGGTAATGGGGACTCTATTATATTGTAGCACATTCACCTTGCGCTGCGGCTGAAGAGCGCCTGGCTAGGGAACGCATCGAGGGGCAGGAGGGGAGTAGTAGTGGTCAGGGTGAGGACTAGGAGAGCCGCTGCCCCATTGCAAAATGGCATACAGTTTGGTGAGATCGCCTGGATTATATTTGTACCCCTGTTGTACTTGTACCTAATTGCCACCCTATCCCTGTGTAGCTACCTAAATAGACCTCTGTGTGCTCCTCTCTCTCTCGCTCTCACTCTCACTCTCTCAGTTCAATTCAATTCAAGGTGCTTTATTAGCGTGACTGATGGGTACAATCAGCTTAACTTTTTTTATAAGCTATAAAAGCAGCTTTCGATAGTTAATAACCACTTTTTATGCACTAAAAACGGTTGATTTTTCTTCCTCGTCATCAGATCTTTCTTGGAAAATTGTCTTTTATGTGTTCCACTTTCTCCCTAAACATTTTAAGCAACAAAGTCTTACATGTGGTTATTTTGGAAACGTTTTTACGTGCTCCTTCTCACCATATTAAGTTTAAGTGCCTGTGGGCACTTTTCCTGTCCGTGGGGGGAAGGGGGACTGTCTTTCATTGGAAGGTTAGCTTATTCTAACATGAGAATGTAGAGGGGGAGGAAAAGTGCCCGAGGTCATTTAATTAGTATTAAAATTCGCACTGATTCCCTTCCGAAGATATGGACATAAGAATATTCATGCGTGGTCCAAAAAATGGCATAAAAACGACAAAGTGAAGGCTGTAAAAACATTCATAATGTACTTTATACACAAAGCAAGTGTTCTCACAACTCTAGGAGGTTTCATGAAAATGCTACAGGCGTGCCAAAATCCTTTTATGAACTTCAATCTAACTTTACCCTGGTTTGCATTGTCAGATTGTGAATCAAAAAAGGCATTTAATTAAACACGCGTTTGCGATTTTAATCAAAATGGGGTTAGACCATTAGACATGCAATACACTTCGTTGTGATCATCTTAGAATCTTTGTGTAAGCTTTGTGTTTTTTTAACTTTTTAATAATACACTTTAAACACTTTAATTTTGTAAACGCAACACACATTTTGTACAGATACAGTACAATCACATTCTCTTGTCTTCCCATGGTGTAAAACGAATTAGCAGGTGATTGAGATAACAATGCATCGCCCACCCACTGAGTGGAATGTTCTCATTTACAAGTGTAAAAAGAGAAGGTTTTTACACTTGATGAGATATGGAGATATGTGTCTCCTCTATAGCTCTTCGGTTTACAGAGAAATTCCGCCAGACCCTCACAACATTGTCCAATAATACTGTAGCGCATTCGCCTGGCGCTGATGCCGAAGAGTGCCTGGCTGGGGTATGCGGCGGGTGGCAGGAGGGGAGTAGTAGTGGTCAGGGGGGGGACAAGGAAAGCCTCTGACCAGTGCAGCTGACCCACTGCGAAACGGGCGTACAGTGTGATGAGATCGCCCTCATTCTTGTAAATAGTTCCCTGGTTTCACACCCCTGTTATACTTGTATCCAATTGCCATCCTATCCCTGTGTAGCTACCAGAATAGATCCCAGTTTGTTACTCTCTCTTGTCTCACTCTGGCGCTTGCTCGTTCTCTCTCATTTTCAGTCTCTCTTATTCTCTGCTGGCGTGCGGGCGCAGGAATGCTATGCTAGCTGTACTGAAGTTCAATAAAAGCCCTGTTTTCTTTACTCCACAAGTGTCTGAGTCACTGAGTCCATCCTCGCCGAACCCAAAACTAATACAATACTCTTCTTGTGTCTAATTTTTAGTTTAGCAGGATTTGTGTGATAAGCAAATTGTTTAATGGGGATGACATTATCCACGTCTATTATCACTGTACAACACTTGAGTCGGAGTGTCAATAAACAGAGCGCCTTGCAATACATTTACTTTGGTGGGTAGCCACGTCAGCCTGCATAGTCTGCAAAGGAACAAGTAATAGGTTTATTCCATGCTGAAAAAAGAAGAGAGAAAACGCAACTTTTCAGCTGTGAATCCTTCTTCAGGTGTGAGTGTCTTCAGGTCAAAATGAAACGCTTGGAGTTTGTAATTTAGGGTGCTCTGAATGAGTTAGGCTTTGATGCAGGAAAACTGTGAGTCCTAAATTGTTTGGAGCAGTGAGGGCACAGGTATGCCAAGCTCCTTCCTGTATACAAATCCTGTCACAGAGTTAGAAAAGGCTTGAGCTGGAAGAACAGGTGCAATCTGTCAGGGTTTGGCTATTTACTTTAATGTGTGTTGCATTCAAAGCTCAATTAATTAGTGCTCTAAAGCAGTACTATTAACAGTTTGTCCCTAAATCACTTAAAAGCTTGAACATTCTTACACTTTACTAAGTTTTCTGTATATAGCATTCAAGCAAGTATTTGACGTGGAATCCTCTTTTTTTTAAAAAGTAGATTTACTCATTTTAAACTCACTTCAGTTATGAAGTGTAAAGTTGAGATGAGCACCACCTTGTGGCCATTGTTGTGTCCTGGAAGCCAGCAGGGTCTCTGGACTCTCAGGGTTCTGTGAGATCTGGAGGCTCTTTTTTTTCTCTGGATTTCTTTGGAGCTCATTTATACAAATTGCACCTGTGCTAATGACACACCTGTTTAAATATCAAATAAGTAGTTTTACAAAGGAATGTGTTTTAAACCTCTAGCTCTTACAGATCACACACTGAAGCAGTTCCCTACTCGAACATTTATTATTCCTGACTGGGATACTGAACCCACAATGCTTGGGATATTGCCTGGGATACTGAACCCACAAAACTGTAGCCGACTATGCCACCTAGCAATTAAAGGTGCCTCATCCTCACACAGGCTGTCAGATCTTCCAGAGTCAACAGTGTAGCACAGACAGCACAGGATTCAATACAGAATATTTATTCTTCAATCTCCCTCTCGATTACTAGAGAGTGATCACAGCTCACTACTCTGTACAGCAAGTAAGGCTCTGAATAAAGTCAACAAGACACTGGTGAGTAAATCAGCTCTCGGGAACAGGCTGAAGCATGAGTGCATCACAAGGATGAAGGTGATGTCAACTGTTCTGGATGATTGTGTCCACTGGTGATTCTTAGTAATGTTGACACCTTTAGTCTTTGAGTCTGAACAGCAGATGTTGATGTGTTGGACATGGACAGATAGATTTTACAGCTGGTCATCCTCTTGGAGAGCTACAGTATCAGAGACCAGGTTGTTGTTTTTTTTCAGCACTGGGGTATTCAAATAATTGCTACTGTATGTCACCAGAGAAGTGCATTTTAAACTCTTTAGGAAATATATTTTACACTGTAATATAGATACAAAATGTCAAGTTTATGTTGCATTTGTACTATGTATTACTGATTTCCTAATTAACCCAACAGTGTTCAGTTCACCTGTAGCAGCTCAGTGGCTGTTATCAACCTCAGTCATCTGTGGATCCTGTTGATGAAAAAGATCAGCTCCTGTAGGAGTTTTTTGTGCAGATGTGTGTCACTGTGTTATGAGATGCTACTCTGCCGACAGTAATAATCTCCTGCATCTTCAGTCTGGACTCCAGTGATTGTCAGTATAAAGGCTGTTCCAGACCCACTGCCAGTAAATCGATCAGGAACTCCAGAATACCGGTTTGTTGTGTAATAAACCAGGAGCTGTGGAGCTTGACCTGGTTTCTGCAGGTACCAGTGCAAGAGGTTGATACTGCCAATAGTAAGAGAGCTGCTGGCTGTACAGCTGATAGAGACAGTTCCTCCTGGGAGAACAGTCTGAGCTGGAGACTGAGTCAACAGCTGCCCACTGGACTCTGGAGGTGAAATAGCAACAGTAATGAATTAATTCTTCCTGTACACATTCGTGTAGTTAATTGCCTGAGAAAACACATTTGATACATTTCTGCTTATTTCATTTTTTTAATTTACCAATTGTGATTAAGATTTATGTTAGTATTAAGATAGTAGAACTAAAGTCAAACAATGTTAGATTGATTTTTTGTTTCAATGCTTTATTGATCAAATTGGCCCAGTGTCTCCAGCAGTAGAATCAGTGACATCTGTCACGATCGTAAGCCTCTCCTCTTAAGGGCACTCCAGCTCTGTCTTGTTTCTGTTCCTTTTTTTGCACCTGCCTCCTGTTCCAGCCCCTCCGTATAAAAGCCAGACACTCCTACCATTCTGGGCTGCCGGAAGCGTGAATGATCTGATACTCTCCACTGGAGGAGGCGGAGACCCTACCCCTCTCCCTCCCTCAGTCTATCTGATTGAGCGGAAGGGTTCCTGCCTGGATGAGGTCAGCCACTCCACAACGAGTGCTGACTCCACCCCTGAAGTCACAGAGCAGGCAGTAAAACACAGAGGAAAAGCAAGAAGCTTTTACCTCAAGACTGCCATGGGAGATGTCTTACACAGTGAGACACTGATTGACATTGAGGTTGAAAGGTGTTTGATGTCACATGGCAAGCTCAAATGGGTAGAAAAAGAAAAGGGCATGCGATTCAGAGAGGAACCTTTGGTGGATCACCAGAAAGACAAAGTGTGGAAACAGGTCAAGGCTCCTAAGCCTTCTGTACAGAAGGAAAGGGGGGCCAAGAGGCAGACAGTGCTCACACAGTGTCCACCGAACACAGAAGCCCATGCGGAGATTCCTTCTGTTCCCTCTGGACAGGAAATAAAAATATGTTCTTGTTCCCCGGATATACAGGGTAGTCCTGTCCCGGCCGAGGTCTCAACAGCCTCCCTGCCACAGGAGCGGTGCTCCGAGCAGTCGCTTGATCCACCAGGTAAAGCACACCACTTTTACATCCCTAAAGAGGAGCAGATCTCCCCACCTGGCGATGAAAAGGAGCTTTCCCTGTGCACCCTGGCACCCAAGAGGGGTCAGGACCACTACCCTGCAGTGGTGGAAGGGATCCAGATGGCAGGAGAGCAGGTTGGTGATGTAGCCCTCACCCTTAGCCCTGAGAAGTCCTCTATTAGTGAGGATCTGCTTGAGCAGAAGTCACAGGGCCACTGCCAGGAGCCCCTGGTGCAACATTCACAGGTTAGACAGGAGGTCCAGCTGGACACTGGGACTACTGCGCTGTGGACACACCTGATCCCAGATGCCGATTCCCTCTGCTGTGACCCAGGGAACCTGCAGTCAGGTAACCTTATTTCTCACAACTACCAGGTAGTGAGTGAGATTGACCTGATTGTTCTTGCCTCAACGGCAGGGTTTCCAACACACCCAGTCCCCAAGAAGGGACAGGGAATGAAAGCCAAGCCGGTTTTCTTACAGCCACCAGGTCAGTCTGTCAGTCTGAGTCTGACCAACTGTGGTTCAGCCAGACTGGAGCTGGATGGTCAAGCCACCTGCCTGTTAGTGCAGAACACGGAAAAGGGGGGCGTCAGAATCCCCCACTGCACTGACATGGGCCTGGTGAGTGATAGCGAGTTCAAAGACTGTGAACTAGCTATCCCAGTGATGGGGCAGCTCCCTGAACCCCTAGCGAGGGAAGGGGGGAGTGAGCAGGTGTCCTACACCCATGCCTAGCGAACGATTGTAAACATGTCGATAGAGGGATTCCTCAATCAGGAAGTGCGCAGGGTGGACCTGAACAGTGAGAATGGGGTAACAATCCCAGATCACTCAGGTGCTCCAGATGACCACTCAGCCGAGGGTCAGGCATGCTCCACCGCTGCACCACCCCCTGGAGGGTTCCTAGAGCACAGGCATGAACAAATTGAAAAAGCAGATGCCCTGGAAATGGAGGAGCAGCATCAGCAGCTGCGCCAGATCTCCCCAGATTTCCATGATGTTGTTGCCCAGGATGCGACATGGCATACTGAGAAAGAAACCATGTACACGCTACGCCAGCTTAGAAAGGCGACAGTCACTCAGAAGGAGATGACTGGGATCAGCCACCCTAAAAGACTTTTGGGAGGACTGATTGCACCGCCACTGTTGTGCATTTGTTATTTTTGGTAGGTTTGTTTGCTACTGGCACTCTCACCGTGACTGCCCCAAGAAGACAGGTGTCAGAGAGGCCAGAGGGTAGTGACAGACTGTATCAACAGCAGCAAAAGTTGGAAAGCTTAGGGAAAATCCTACAGGCAACAGGGTTAAACTTTATCCCCCAACCAGTGGACATGATTGTCGGTGTTATACAGTGGGTTTATGCTTGTGTGCAACAGGCCAGAAAGTTGACACAAGTCCTGTTAAGGGAGCTTAGTGCCACTGTAGCCAGTCTAGCCATGGCACAATTCCCAACCCACTTGATTCCACTCTTCTCAGTAGAGGAGTATGTGACGTTAACCACCCCATTGCTCGTAGCTCACCCAGAAGGCGATCCAAGATTGAATTCGTTTCTAAAACTTGAGATGGGTATGGCTACCAAAGCTATCCGTTGGCTGTGTCTAAATGATCCACCAATGAAGGGTGTATGGCTACTAACGAGCAGAGGGAGGTTAATGAACCCCATGGAGAGCAGGTGGGAAGTAAATGGCTGGTCAGCACACCACATTTAACTGTCACTATGACTTATGACAGGCATGATACAGCTACCATAATGCAGCTGCCTAATCAAACAGTTTTCCTGCAAGTTCCCAAGGAGGCCATAGTACAGCTTGGTGACTTAACACTGTACTGTCTAGAACCAGACACATAAGACCAAACTTGAGGTCATGGATGCCTTCAGGTGCCACACTATTGAATTGGATAGAAATCCAAGGAACAGTAAGCCCTGAAGAGGTACAGGTAGTGAGTTTGCTTTTAATGGAACAAACCTCCAAACCACCCTGACAGGTGCCCAACACAGTGTTGTGGTTCATCAGGGGGGGCTGGGAAAAGGAACCGCTGTTAGTGTAACACTGCTGCTGGGTAGCTCGATCATGACTGGCAGAGTACTCTGGATGCTGTACTCTCATTCAGGATGTACTCCAGGTAGCATGAATGAGTCAAAGGTGGCATGTCAAAAGAAAGGAAGTGACTTCTTCCCATATATCTGCCTACTACAGAGGTATTAGATATTAACAGTGAACTTCATGATGTGTAATGCCTAGACTGAGATGATGTCTCGTACCTTGTTTATACGTACTCCAGATGTTATTCATCATGTTTGTGAATGCTGGTTCCATTATGAATTCTTGAGGAGTAATGTGGACATTTAAAGTTAATGTTCTAATGACAAGGGACATCACTTAACACAGTTTTGGTTTGAAGACAACAACGTCTCAGGACCTCGTGCCCTTCAAAAAAGGGGGGATATGTAGTGGCGAGGCTTATTAAAATACAGGAAATAAGTTTTCTGTTCCCTTGCCAGTCCTTCTCTCCTTCATCTGGGTACAGAGAGGCCATTCCAAAAAGTGTTTTTCTAGCTGATGGAGTGTCCTGATAAGGAGCAACTCCCAAAAGCTGAGACGGCAAATGTTCAGTTTCTGACGCCTAAAAGTCTGGGATTCCAAGGGGGAGCCTCATCTCAAGTGGTTTACAACCCCAAGGTCAGAGTGCATGGTTACTCATCATCAGCCAATCAGGAACTGGTAGGGCAGAGTAACTCACGTGGGTCTCCGATGCCCATGAAACTTTCAACCAATGAGTGACCTGCAGTCCCTCCAGCTAAAACAGACAACACAGAGCCCCTCAGCGCCTGCTAGACTTTTCAAACAGTTCCCAACTGCTGGACATTCAGACTCAGAGCACCTCCTGACCATCCTCTGACTCAGCCCGGACCACCACGTAACGGCCAGTGTGTCCGAGTGCAGGACTTTCCTTTGTTCTAAGAGTCGAGAGCGGAGGTTGCCAGCGCGTAACCAGAGGATCCACCCGAGGTTAGCACCAGCAGCAGGCCTCATGAACAGGTCGGAACTGTGGACAGCTGAACCAGTATTCAGAACTAGCTTCATCAGAACGAACCGGTCTTCTGCCTGACCTGCTTGGACCCGCAGTTACTTTTCTCCTGTACACAAACTCTGCTAGTTAGAGCCAACACTAACTAGCTGGACTTCAGAGCGCATCAGCAGCAGAAGTTCCTCTCCCACACCGCCAGCCGCACCAGCCACTGCTTGGCACTGGGCCAGAGGACGCTGATTGGATGCAGCAGCCTGCCACCGCTGTTTGTGTCTGCAGGAGATCTGAATCCCCACAGATGGATGAATATTCAACATTCTGCATTACCGTTTGAGAATTCAATTGTTACCTCAACCCCAGTTGATATCAATTTAATTCCTAAGAGTGATGTACTTGTTTGAGTATTTAGTGTAGAAGTTGTAACCAAGTTCATTATGAACGGTATAAATGAATGATATACTGAATGTATGTCCCTCTTGGTATTTGTAACTCTTCGTGATTGAATATATACCTTTTGTATTCTGCTAACCCTCACTATAAGATCTGTTATGTTTATATGCACATTTAATGTATTAATAAATGTATTCTCATGTATTGAATCCATGTGTGTGCGTGTGTGTTGGTTGTTCTGACGATTGATTGTCTAAAAGCCATGACAAACCACCTTGTGATTACGGCCACAATTAAAAATTGGCTCAGTAAAATCACAAAAGCCACTACGCTGTCAACAAGAGAATCCCCATTCTTCACAGGGTAGAGGGAGGGGCAGGTGGCACAGGTTTACAGATAGAGATGCTCCGGCCCCAGGCAGAGAAATCAGAGATGGTGGAAGAGAGTGAAGGAATGGAGAATGCATGTGATCTGTGTTAAGGCAGCCAGAATAGAAATAAGGGATATTAACAACAGCATTTGAATAAGAATCTGATGTAATATGGTGGTGAGTTTCCCAAAATGCATCTATTTGGGGGGGGGCTATATGTTAAGTTTTGAAGTAGCCTCAGGAGACAAGTTACACTGGAATTATAAAGGAATTGTAAAGACCTGAGCACCACTGATGTAAGTATTATAAGTGGAATGTTATGAAAAGATCTTGAACACTGACGAAATGGGTATTTTTTTTTAATCACATGGGACCCTAATTAATGTTTTCAAGGGGTACATGGTTCCAAGGGGTCAAATTCTGACCTCCTCCATTTCAGTGTGCGAATAACATAATTGCTTTTACATTACATGCAGTAATTAATACAGTGAGGGGGTGCCAGTAGGCTCACCACACACCAGCTCTCAGTGGGGAGGAGAGCAGAGTGATAAAGCCAGTTAAGAGATTGGGGTTATTAGGAGGCCATGATTAGTAAAGGCCAGGGGGAAATTTGGACAGGACCTCAGTTTTACATCTCATTTGAATGATAGTGCCTTTCTACAGTGTAGTAAAAAAACATTGTGCACATCACTGTACTGGGGCATTAGGACCCACATAGACTGCAGGAACAATGCTCTCTACTGGTCCCATTAACACCTCTTCCAGCAGCAGCCATAGCTTTCTGAGATCCAGGTACTGGCCAGGCCAGCTTCAGTGGGCTGCTTAATATAGTGATATACAGTATCTGCTACTTTATATCTTGCAATAAAGCAGAACCTAATAAAAGATTTAATTCGAATTATTATTATTATTATTTTTTATTCATATTTTTATAAAGAGACATTTTTAGCTTACATTGTCAAATTTCTAATCAATATATGAGAATATCAGAAAAACAAGAAACAAAATTGAATTAATTAAGCTGTTCAGATATGTCTCAGTGAAATGTTAAAATGTAATCCATAGTTATTAGTATTTTACAACTCTCCCTTATTTTTCTTTTGAATCAAGTAGCCATTAGCAAATCTGAGTATCTGCAGCAGTGCTGTCAGGGCCAGGACATCAATGTCATCATTCAGGCTGATTTCCTCACTGTAGTTCTTCACAGGAAGAATGCAGTTTATAGGAATGCCAAATATGTGACTGAACCACTCTATCTAAAATATAAAGACAGGGTAGATTAATGCAAAATAAATATAATGTCCAAGTCAAAGGAATTTCACTTTATTTTAAACATTGTCAAGACTAATGGCCTGTCTAATGATAATGTGAATAAAACCACTCACATTAAAATCATGAAAATGTGAAAGAAATAACAAATATCTATATTTTCTTTTTTATCTATTTCCTGTCTCAGTGAATGACAGATATGCAGATTTCTTGATATGCAGGGTGATTAGTAAGTTCCGTGAAGTTGCCCCACCCTACAAACAGCACAAATGCTAAAACCCATCTCATTCATTAGTACTGCGTTTGTGCCGGTTTGTGTCGTTGAAAGTAGCGTTTGTGCTGTTTTCTTTCCCAAGACATAGCGCCTTGTTTTTCAGGGGATCACGTGACCATGCACGGTGACCTTGACCTCCAGTGACTGTCTGTCAAGTTCCAGCACTCTGTTACTGGTGCAAGAGTAACAATTCTGCAATGTTGTTTCTCTGTTTGCCCGGGTGGGGGGTGGTGGTGGAGTTTACATTTAATACCAGTATCTTCTGTGTGTTTGTGTGAACAGGAAAATTAAATTTGTCATCAATATCATACCCTAATCAGAGGAGTTGCAGGTGTATCCTTAAAAAATGAACATTAGCAAACAATTGCATGTTCTTATCAAGAGGCTTTAAATAGCACATTTTAATACTTCATGGTGTCCTTTTTAAAATCTGAAGAAGTAACCAGTTTTTTGCCGTCTCCTTCTTAATGAAACATGCGCACCAAGGGACGTGTAAAGATTCAACCCGTCTGTCGAGCCACGTATTTAAAAAGGCTTGAATTTGCAACTTTGTGAACGACAAGACCACTGTTGTACTTTTTATGCAAAGCACATGCGTCAACGTGAAAAAGAACCAGGATGTTTTTTTAAGGAGCACTGTGTATAAAGTTGACACAGGTAGTTCATAACACATCCAAGAAGCAACATTGGAAAGTCTACTGTCTCACACATGCAGACCGCGGCAATATTGGAAAAATATTTTTATTTTCATATAACAGAAATAAACATATATGTAAGTTCTTTAATACACTGTCAAGCTGGGAAGTAACTTTCATTGGCACAAACCGGCATAAATGCAGCACAATGAATGACATTGGTCCAGTTCCCCTAAGACGTTGTAGGGAGGCTGAGTGATGTCACACCCCCAAGAAGGCACTATATCACAGAAATGAAAGCAGCACAAACGCTACTTTCAATGGCACAAACAAAAACGCAACACTAAGGAATGAGTTGGGTTCATCGTTTGTGCTGTTTGTAGGCGGGGTAACTTCACAGAGCTTGATTAGCTATAAACTCTGTGCTGTCTAGACTCTGATCTCCTTTCTGTTGTGAGAAAATACTCAATTTCTTCAAACCTACTGTGCCTCAATCAAAGTCTCAAAGGCCCGTTAGTCAACTCAGTCTGAATCTAACAAGAAGCCTTCACTTCAGAGCTCTTACTATCTCCTTCCAGCTGGAGACTAGATGCAGACTGATTATGAAGCAAATCAGCAAAGTAATTTAAACTGATTACAATATTTTAATAAGGTACAAAACTTTAATTTTTTTTTAATATCTAGGTCAGGTTTTGCCTTCTCTCGACTGAAGTGTGACTTGAGAAGTTAATCATTTAATTTTAAAACCTACTGCAGCTAAATGTAAACTCACCTGTTGTTTGATGTATCTGCTCCTGTACACCTTCTTGAGATCTTTTTCTACCAATGGACAGCCTGCATCCACCTTAGTTACCAGCAAAACCTGGGGAATACCTACATAAAAAAAACACATTAGCTTTTTTCAAAAACCTTCCTTATGCAGAAGTTAAGATTTCAGAGGCAGGAAAATGGCAAAAGTGGAGGTATTATTGATTATTATTTCTGATTTTCATCAAGGCAATTTGATTGTATACACTGTGTTCTGGTACTTCACTTATTTAATTTTAGAATATTTCCTGGATCAGTCTATCAGGTGTAATGGATCATAACTTGGCTGTGTAAGGTAGGGCTACACTTGTCATGCAATACTTGGAATACGTGGTACAAATATTTATTTTATTGGGACATTTGATACTTTTACACAATTTTATTTTGTTTTTCAGAAGTAGTGAAAGTTTTGTCAGCACCTTTTAGATTGTCTTGTGTTGTGTTTACTTTCATTATTTCACACTGATGGAGAAAGTTATCCGTCATTTATATTACAGGTATCAAGAGCACTGACAACAGTTTCTTTCACAATTTTATTTGACAATGTTTTAGATGTTGTGAATCTGTGTTTTACCAAGCAGTTTAATAGTACTGAATGGAAGTTCCCATTTTATTGCAGCATTGATCAGTTATAGAATTATTTGGTGCATGTGTGTAAATGGTAAATGCTATTTTTTAATATTGTAAGACCTAATGTCTTCACCACTGCTTTATTTCTTTTCTTGGCTACAAAACTGTCCATGGATCACTACAACTATTTCAGGTTTTTAAATTCAGTTTAGGTTGATGACCACAGCAAAGTAATTTTAAAGCTATCCTTTTAGACAGGACTCTTTGACTTTAACAGCTGTGATGACTATGAACAAGGTTCCTACCTCCAGGAGTAAGTAAGCCCCGAGGGCTGCTGGTGGTGGTCTAGGTGGATTCTGAACTATTGCTTTGCAGTCTGACCCAAAACTTTATTCATTCCTTTCATAATTACAGAACAGGTAAAGATCAGTCTTCTTTTGTACAGATTGCATATATGAGTCAGATTTAATGATATTCAAAAATACTCTCAAATTGTAATGCCTTGATGAGCTCCAGTGCACCTGCACTAAATTCTATTACACATTCCTCATGTGGAAGAAGCTCATCAGGGCCATCGCAAATAAAGATCAGGCTGGGCTTGTTATGTGATTATGGAAACCTCAATCCCCATTTAAGCCCTAAGGAATCAGTCCTTGGGGCATGGACATTGAGTCACAGTAGCTTGTGTAGCTGCTCCCTTTTCATAGGTTTTTCCAGGATTTCACCTCCTGGGACACTCCCTGAACCGATACTTTTCACTGCAATTAGATGAGTCTGTAGATGCCGTCGATTTGGCCAATTTGCTCGGTTGCATGTCCCATGAGGACTTTGTTTCATAAGCCGCTACCAACAAAAACTACAGGAGAGCATATATTTCAGCTTCTGAATGAATTCATCGAAGAGAATGGCATTGACTGGAAAAAATGTGTCAGAGTTTGTAAAGACGGTGCTAGAGTGATAACAGGCAGACACAGAGGTGTAGTTGCACAAATTAGAGAGGTTGCTCCAGATATGGAGTGGACACATTGCAGCATCCACCGCGAGGCCTTGGCAATTAAGAAAATGCCTGAGGATTTAAAATCTGTTAGACTATGTTGTCAAAGTTGTGAATTGTATCAAGGCTCGACCAATGAATTCACATCTGCTTTGCTCGATTAAACAGGCTCACCCCTCTTGCTGAAATGGTAAGTGCTTAGTGCTAACTTTATTATATGTATATGTGTGTGCGCTGATGTTGGTCATTGAGACTTTCTGTGGTTCCTACGAGAAGATGACTTGTAGGTGGTACTTGGATGCTTTGGTTTGATCGGGGTGGTACTTGGTCCAAAAAGTTTGAGAACCACTGGTGTACAGAGATCTGCATGGACTACTGACATCCAGAAGACGTGATGGATGGACTAAATACCTTTATTATTTTTTTTCCTTTTTTAAGTGTATAATGTTAGCATGCCCAAGGGAGTTGGGCAGCCAGTTGACCTTGGTACCCTAGAGGTTTTTTTTTCCCCCTTACTAATGAGTTTTTGGTTTCTCTCTCTCTTTTCCACTTTGTATTTACAACATGTATGGACACTTGTTTTGTTAAGCACCTTGGGGCAACTTTGTTAAAGGTGCAATATAAAAATACATTTAATTGAATTGAATACTGTATCTTCTGTGATACTAGAGGTTTCCATTAAATACACTGTAGTTTCTACAAATGAATGCCTTAAACAACATTTATTGTTATTCAAACCCTAAAAATGTATACTTGTACTTGGGTATCAATCTTTTAAAGAACGATCATTTATTATTTAAATTGAATAGCCAGTTGCTGTTTTATGCCCAGTCAGATTAAATTTAATTCTGTTACTCAACTCAGTTTGCATGTACTCTCTATAATCTGGCACCTGCCTGTCAGATCTATACATCATGTCTTGTAATAAGCACTACAAGAAAACTGATGCCAATCTGAGGGTGAGCTTGTCCCTCCTTAATGTTGCTGTGAGCATCTAGAGGTTACTGTTGAGCAATAACACAAGGCAATTCCAGTAAGACATTCCATGGCAGAGATAAGTATTTGACAAAATGCAATTCATTGCTTGCAGTATATTATTCACAGGTAGCCAAATACAAGTTTTCTTTACTTATAATTTTTTATTACTTATAAATATACTTTTTATTTTAAAATTTTAATTATTTGAGAAATATAATCATGTTTGCTTAAGTCCAATCAATTAGAAATACATAGAATACATGTTCAGAATTTGAATGCTACTCAAAATTATTTAGAAGGCTGTGTGTTCATTGAGTCCTTGAGTGTTTTTACAATGAGCTCTAGGCTGTCAGCCAGTCTGAGAAGACATAGCTGTTGTGAATTGAGGGTTTTGCGAGCTACAGCTGTGGTGGTCCCTTTATACAGTATATGGCCTGTCTGACTTCACTAGAGAGACTTACAGATGCAGCCATTCAAAACAAGCAGGCGATACTGCATTATTTTGCAGTGTGTTTGACACAGTGTACCACAAGTTAATGTATTAATACCATAATTTCTCACATAGTAACGCATGATACCACAAGTAAAATAATAGTATCCGGAATTTCCGCAAGGTGGAGCTAATAAAGCTCACCCTCTCATGTTTGAGCTGTCGCCATCGAAGTCTTCACCAAAGATAATTACTAGTAGTATTTATAATGAATGACCTTGGACAAGCTGTAAACTCAAAGTATTGCCCTGGTCCACATTCTTTTTTTTCCCCATTGACCGTCTTTGTAAAAGTAACACCACAGCATTTCGTTGATCCAATCACGCATTTGTTTCCAATCATGTAAAGTACAGTAATTTGAGAATCTCCGATTCACCATGCCTTTCACATGCTCATAAAAGATTGATTTAGGAACATAAACATTACTGTATGCAAAACTGTACTGTATATTTAATGTCTTTACTGTGCCTGTTTAAGTATTGAATATTAAATGGAATTTTACCACTGAAGGGAAGTCTTAGTAGCTGAGCATAAAAAGAATAGGAGCATAATGCGTGTGAAGCCCATAAACTATATTAATTTTGGAACATAAACATACAGTATATGGCTGGTCTCGGTACTTTAAAGAAAACATACACACCAGTATTCCATTTCTCCCTAAACATTTTAAGCATTGAAGTCTTTAACGTGAAATAACTTGTGTATAAAAAGTGGTAGTTTTAAGCTTTTCTGCGAATACGCTCGATACCAGAGCAAACAAGCATACTTTTAGAATTTGATTAATAGGGAATATAATATGGAATCACGTATCTAAAGAAATTAATAACAATATAATTATATTCATGTACTTCAACAAAATAGTACACTCTGTACCATGTCTGTCTGTTTAAACTTTATTTAAACTCCAACAAAAGTATTAATGGTTTTTAATCACCGTTGCAGGAAGTTAAAAAACACTTGAATTACTTATCCAGTCACTCAAAAAACAATTGAGGAAAAAAAAAAACGCATTGCCCAACGTTAGAAAGCATCTTGCATTACATTGCTTGAAAAATAATTTTATTTCAAGAGACTGGATAAGTAATTCAAGTGTTTTTTAACTTCCTGAAAAACAAGTAATTTAACAATATATGTAACACGTGTAATCAAGGGCCACCGATATGTGTGGTATTTGGTTAGACTGGACAGCAAGAGATTCAGTGAACGTCTTTCTGCCTAGATGGATGAGAGGTGAAGAGCTAATCTTACTCTTGTCGGACAATGAACCAGAGCGAAATCCAGAGAGCAGGGAGTGTGGCCAGAAGAACCCTGGCTGTGTTTCAGAAGAGTGATGTTGGGTGTGTCTGCACTGCAGGGACAGAGAAGGACCCTGGAAGAGGGGGTACACTGGGAGAACTCTTAGTGTACAGAGTCAATGAAAGAAAAAAGAGACAAGGAACAGCAGTAAGTGGAGAAAAGATCATGTACAGATGGGTCCAATTAGTTCACCCAGTGGTGTGGGGTCTGATATTTCCTCAATGGAATGTAGCATAGATTTCAAATAAATATTAATCATTAACATTTAGTATGAAAACTATATCACATTTTAGAAACATTTAAACAAAATAACTAGTGTATAGTACTTTGTGGTGTCCCTGAATGCTCTAGACTCACTGGTAGATTGTTACTGTATTGGGTGACATCAATTTGAAACATGATTTTTCTTTATTAATTTTAAACATTAAACATTTCATAGCCTCTTACATGAAAAATTCCTTACCAATGTCAGAGACATTTGATCTGATATGTTTCAGAAACTTCAGAACATGATCATCCATAGTGCTCAGTCGATGTGCTGCCACAACGTAGACAAGACAGTGGGCCACATCATTCACAGTGGGATTTTTGTTGAAATATGGAGAGTCAACACAGAGAGGGTATCTTGGATTGAACTGGTGGAGAGAAATGTAATGAGCAATGTACAAGTGTTTAATAGCACTCTTTTAATTACTCTTAATACCTTATTTTTCTTTTAATTCTCTTGAGACCTTAGCTCCTTCTAAAACCTGAACCATCTCCTGTACTCTGTCACATGGTATACTGGCCATTTACACATGAAGGCAGTCTCCTGCAAACTAGAACAGAGGTATTTCTGGTGTAAATGTGCATCTTCAGTCTTGTGGGAGCACCTGATTAAATCAACTAAAGGTTGTAGTGGAGTCTGCTGCTTCTTCTGGATCCGGAACCTCTGGATCCAGCTACTTCTCCTATATCATTGAGAACAACCTTAACAATCCTAGATACCTGTTCACCATCAATAGACTGTTCAAGCCAAACCTACCTACTACGTCCCAACTTTGTAACACTTTCTTAGACAGTTTTTTAGTCACAAGATTGAGAACATCTGGCATCACAGTGGGTCGACCAGCATTATACTGCTCCACCTCCTTCCTGCATGACTGTTGTTGCTGGTTCTCCCCTTTCTGGTTTTCACCCTATATCTAACTTCTTTCTCTGGCTAAAGTGTGTTGCTGTTACTATTCAGTTATGGATCTCATTGCAAATAACCTTCATCACCTTCCAGTTTGGTTTCAGACAATAACAGCACAGAAACTACCCTGGAAATCCTTGTTCCTGAAGGGCTCTGTACTGCTCCCCCCACTATTCTGAATGTTCCCAACTGGTCACTTATTAACATCACATGATTGGAATGTGAATTTCTATTCAGATGATACTCAAATCTAAGTCCATACTAAACCTCACACTGACGTAGTTGTGTCTGTACAGCTGTTTTGTTCTTACCTGGATTCCTATCATTACTAATGTCTATTGGCATGGGGGGCCCTGGGCCCTGCATGGTAGTGGTACAGGGCTGTTGGTCATCAGCACCTGGGATGAAAAAGGCACCACAGCAGAAACATTTCATTTCTTGTCTTTTCTGCATGGAATAAATGTTTCCTTATTCCTTTGCTGCCCACGCATGCTGACGAAGCTACAAATTTTAATTATAATATTGATATTGCTGATAAGACCAGATTGCTGGATCTATCAGGGAGAAAGGAGAAAGCTATGTATGGTGTTGACTGCAATAAAAAAATGCTTCCTCCTGAATCTCACAGAAATCTCTTTAAATCACTCTTTAATGCTTTTAAAAAAATATAATTCACATTGTTATAATCTTGTGGTTTCTGCATAGATAATTATATACATGATCACGAGATTTCTACTGGCATAAGCAAAGACTGTATGTCACTTTGCATCCCTGTAATTTGTTAGAAGCATGCCACTCTTAGTGCTTATACACAAACTCTTAAATCAAAGAATGAAGAATGTTGGGTGAAGCTGTCCTCCAAATCCCAGAAAACAACAAGATCCTTCTACTTCAAAGGAAGAGTAGAGAGCAATACTGACAGTTAGAATGGGGTTGCCACCCCCCTAGTGCTTATGAACAAACTCAAAGAATTAAGAATGTTGGCTGCAAGAGTAGAGAACAATGGAATTGGTTCCTTTGGAAACCACAGCATAGAATATGCAAATGAAAAATGGATTGAAGTTGCCAAGTCTCTGCGCTGAGCATAGAGTAATGAAGAAAGATACAAGAAGTGAAGAAGGGGTTAACTGAGTCCTTTCTGCATGAGGACTGGACTTCTAAGTAACAGGCTAGAGTTATGGCAGGAAAGGGGGATAACCGATAAGGATTCCAGATGCCAGCTAGGGAAACCCCCCAGGGAAGGAAACCTAACACTGACCATTAAGAGTGACCAAAGTCGGTGAACTAGCCAAACACTGTGACCTCCCCCCATTACCATAGTAATGAGCTATGTCAGAAGCGGCAGAAAAGGGCTATATAAACTGAAAGTTTTGTATTGGCACTTTGAACAATACTTGGGTTTTATTGTTCCTTGCATGCAATAAAACTCATCTGTTTAACTTCATCTCGGGATCCAGAACTTATCTGTGTTACAATAATTTTTGGCATCATGACCAGGATTCTCCAGAAGACGCAGAGCTTCCCATTGGCAGGAGAGAAGCTCAGTGCACATTTCTAAGAGGTAAGGACTCCTCTTATTAAAAGTCACGACTCTTGTCTGACCGATTGGGAAGTCTCTGCTGCCTGCGAAGATTGCCTGAGATGGAGTAAACGCGAGTTTCTGGATACCTCTGGCCCGGGGAAGACACCGGTGTATGTAATGGGTGGCTGGCTGTAAGCCCAAGATTTGGTCTGGCAGGCAACGAGCCGTGGTATTGTGCACAGGCGTTCGAAACTGGTGTATGCCTTAATTGCACGTGGAGTTTTTTGAAGGGGTTTGGACCTTTACCGCAAGGCTCAGAACTGGTTTGGCCTTAATTGCACACAGGAGTTCTGAACCTTGAGTGGTGCTTTAATTGCACATATAATTCAGGACTGGTTTGGGCCTCATTTGCGCACTGGGTCCTGAGATTAGCTATGCCTTGATCGTGCATGGATTGGCGTGGTTTTTTGTTTTAAAGGGAACAGGAGAGATGTAGGCGATATATTTGTTTTTATGCATTTTCCTTGTTTGTGAACTGAAATGGAAATCTAATAAGTAAATTGATTCTTTAAAATGTAGAGAGCTCTGCAAAAAATATTGGTGCTTTTAGAAAATATATTTCAAGGATGTAATTGCTGTGCTACAGTACATGCAGAATTTTAGAAAATAGTGCATCAAGGTAGTACACTATTTAGGTTACTTTGGAAGACAATGTACCAAAACAATATATGCTGTCTGGGTCATTAGAATTAGCCGAAAGTAACTGATAAGTTTTGAATAACAAATCTAGTGGTGCTTCTTTCATTTTATGATGTAACCTGTTTTGTCTTAGGGAAAGGGGAAGTTTTAGAAGGGCCAAAGTGCTGAGCTTTCTCTTACAGTGCAACATCTTATAAAAACCCTGTACTGCTTGTAACGAATTGAGTCTCTGATGCACTTTGTAAAGTGGCAGCAGGTCTCCCAATATTGCAATATTGAAATAAAGACCTTACTCAGGTGAGAACTCTCTCTTGTGGCTTCCTTGATAGTTATATTTCCATGACAGAACATACACATATGCACAACACTAACAAACACACCTCATAATAAAAGAGCAAAGCACTAGGTTGCAGGATTTAAAGGATGTTCAGATCCGAGAATAGCTCCGACTGGAGCCCAGTGGGTAAGTCCACTCCGGGGCAAAAGCGGCAATACTGGCGTTCTGGGGATGGTGAATTACGGATACAGGAAGGGAGTCCTCGAGATCTCGTTTCTTGCCTGTGAACAGTGCGGTGTAAGTCCTCTCTAAAGACTGAGAGGCATTTCGATCTGGAGGTAATGGACTCCCTTAGCTGAATACATGCAGAAATGCACAGGATTTCCAAATAAAAGCATCCGCCTATGAGCTGTTACCTCACACACAACTAAGTCAATCTTTAGAAAACGAAGATGTGTGCTAACTGAGTGTTTGAGAAAGTAGTGGAAGTGTCCGATTATGTATCGGACAAGTGTATGTTGACGGAAAAGGAGGAAAATACAGGAAGAAGCTGAGTTTGTCAGAGGGAGGTGTGTGTGTGTGTGTGTGTGTGTGTGTGTGTTGTGGTGCCTCCGGGGGAGAGGTTTATGTAATAGAGACAAAAGTACTCACACCACACTTCTCTTCTTTACTTTTCGTGGAGTTTTTCTCCATTTCTCCAGTTCGTCCGTCTTCCAAGCCAGACCATAATCCAGTCTGAGTTCCAAAGTCCGTAAAGTTCCACAAGTCCGCGCCGTATCCAAATCACAAACCGTAAACTGTAATCCTTTATTTCTTCCATTTTCCATTATCCTTAAATCTGTACCAACACCAACCAAATTCTACTATCACCTCCAAAACACATTCACCTACTGGCTTCCGCACTGGTTCGCTGTTTCCAGGGCATATATATTTTGTTTCCTGATGAGACACACCTGTGTCTCGTTGTTTTTCGGACTAAGCCCTTTCCATCTGGTCAGCTGGTTTCTCTTAGCGGCCATCTTGGTCAGGTCTAAGTCGAGTATAGTGAGCAGGTCAACTGGATGCTCCGAGGTGGAATCTATTGCTCATGTGTTCTGGGGTTGCGCAGGCTGTCTGGGTTAAGCATCGAGCCCTTTTCACGGATTTGTGGTCAAATTTTACACTGACTGAGCACATGGTTTTGTGGGGATGGCGATCGTTTAAGGGTAATGAAAGCACAAACTTTTTGTTGTGGTTACTAGTGTGTTTGATTAAAACGGTCTTATGGGACTGTAGAAATCATTTGGTAAAATATGGGGTTGATGTGGGTGTGCAGGGGATAAATGGGCGGGTTAGGCATGAATTACGTCAATTGCAGAGACATGATTATAGGAGATGGGGTTTTCATGCAGCAAAAGAGCGGTGGAAGACTCTTTTGGATTTAGGTGAGGAAGGGTTGTGTTTCAACGTTTTGGTTGTGTTGTTTTGTGCTGTTTCATTTGATGATTTGTGATATTTGTTTATTTTGTACTTAAATAAAAAAAAATAGTGAGCAGGTCGGTCAAATTTTACACTGACTGAGCACATGGTTTTATGGGGATGGCGATCGGTTAAGGGTAATGAAAGCACAAACTTTTTGTTGTGGTTACTAGTGTAGCGGCGAGGCTTATTAATAAGAAAGAATTAAGTGTTCTGAGCTTTCTCAAATGAGGCCCCATTTCTCTGTTCATCTCTGTGGTGCAGCCACTGAGAAACTATTCATGCAGGCTGATTTAAGGTTCCTTTGATAAGGTTTCCTAGGACAGCTCCCAAAGGGGGATGCACTTAGCTAAGCCTGGCTATCATGATCAATGGTCATCCATTGGCGCCTATCTGTCTAGGGAGTGCCAGATGGACATCTGGACTGCATTCCTAAGTGTCAGGAGTAAGTGACTCATATCTCACCTTGATCAACCAATCAGGGACTGGTAGGGCCGAGTAACCCACGTGGGAGCTGAAGTTCCTCCAGGTAAAAACAGGCAACACAGAGAGCCTGAGAGATTCAGTAAGATTCAGAGGGAATTCTGTGGACTTTTCTAAAGGGAATTCAAAGGAGAATTCCAGGGCAGGATGGCCCAGGAGCAGAAGGCTCCCAAGGGCAGGACATTCTCGCAGCACGCCTCCTGACCATCCTGAGACTCAGCCCGGACAACCACGGAACGGCCAGTGTGTCCGAGTGCCAGAACTTTCCTTTGTTCTAAGAGTCTAGAGCGGAGGTTGCCAGAGAGTAACCAGAGGATCCACCCGAGGTTAGCACCAGTAGCAGGCCTCATGAACAGGTCGGAACTGTGGACAGCTGAATCACTATTCAGAACTAGCTCTTCATCAGGAACGAACCGGTCCTCTTCCTGACTTGCTGGGATCCACAGTCATCTTTTCTCCTGTGCACAAACTTTGCTAGTTAAAGCCAACACTAACTAGCCAGCCAGTGAGCATCTGCAGCGCACCGTCGCAAGCCGCACAGCACAGCCTGGCACCGAGCCAGAGAGCGCGGATTGGACAGCAACAGCCTGCAACTGTTTCTTTGTGCCCGCAGGAGATCTGAATCCCGAGATTGGATGAGTATTCAACTTCAATGCATTACTGCTCGAGAATTCAATTGTTATCCCAACCAGTTGATATCAATTTAATTCCTAAGAGTTATGTACTTGTTTTGAGTATCTAATGTAGAAGTTAACCAAGTTCATTTATGAAACGGTCTTAATGAATGATATACTGAACGTATGTCCTCTTGATATGTGTAACACTTTGTAACTGACTGAATATATATCTTTTGTATTCTGATAACCCTCTCGATAAGATCTGTTAGGTTTATATGCATATTTTATGTATTAATAAATGTATCCTCATGTATAAGTACCTGTGTGTGTGCGTTGTTTGAGTTATGTCACATGTTATGTTTCCATGCGGCTAAAGAGCGGTGGAAGACTCTTATGGATTTAGAATGAAGAAGGGTTGGTTTTCAATGTTTTGGTTTTCTGCTGTTTTGTGTTTTGTGCTGTTTGGTGATTTGTTGTAACTTGTTTATTTTGTACTTTAATAAAAAACAAAAAAAATATTGAGCAGGTCAAAATTTACCCTGTGGTCAGCAAGATGTATGCAGATAAAGAACAAAACTAAGAAGAGACAAAGATTTCTATTGGGGAAATTTGTAATGAACTTAAGAGGAGGATAAAGATGGATATTCAAAGATGGAAGTATCACGGTGCAAAGGATAAGTGGAAGGGGTTGATGGTATTAGTGACTGACGAGTTAAAAATGTGTAAATCTGGTTATTTTGTGTATAGTAGAATGATTGTATTGTGATTTATACTTTTATAAATAAAAAAAAATATTGAGCAGATCGTTCCTGAAATACCTGCCCTGGATGACCCTTCCCCATGGTCATCTTACAGTGTGTAATAGAGCACAGTGCGTAACTGTGAGTTTTCATATAGTAAATGGTGGTGCGAGTGTGTTTAGCCAGCCGGACTGGCTAGAGACTTAACTAAAGAGACTTGATGAAAAGCAACTTAAAGAGACTGGGAAATATAAGACCGTCTGAAAAGTATAAGTATAGTACAGGTGGACCTAAATGAGTTAGATAAACAGTTTTTGTATTTATATATAATTAGTTGAAATAGTTGAAAACAAAAGCTGGATTTATTCGAATGTCTCGAAACCAGATATCACTGAAACACTGTAGATTTAGAATCATGACTGGTGGATAACATTGTGAAATTTGCAGAACTAGATCATCTCTATTGGAAAAATTGGGAGAAATATGTACACAAAGGTGCGAGCAGTTCACATGGGGTGTATTCCACAAAAATTGGATAAATCTCAGAAACGGAAGAGACAGGCTGACTGGGGGAAATCTCCAGTCTACAATTAGTGTAAACAAAAATATACACACATTTACAAGAGAAACTGCAGAAAGCGCATGCAGGATGAAGGAAGCAGGGACCTGCCCTGTGATTCAACTGAGAGATCTGTTTACCTAAAAATTAGATTGGAAAATCCCTTGTAGCCTCCCTAAGTCTGTCCCAGTCCAGTGCGCAAAATGAGTTAAACCTAAAATGTACTGTTAATGGTGTGTCGGTTTCTCTGTTATGGGATACTGGAGCACTACTGTCATGCTTGTCTCACTTCACTGTTCAACAGTGTGCTATAGAGTACTATATATGGGGAGATGGCAGGAGGCCACAGGAGTATTGGGACAGCAAGTTTTACTTGCTGAGTACCAGATTTTAACATTGATTTTAACATTTATGTGCATTTATCACCCGAATGTGGGTGGTTCCATCCCAGATCTATTGGGCTGGGCTGGGATGTTATGCAGCATTACAAGGAATGACTATACAGAACAGGGTATCACGTGGCTTCAACTGACCTCTGTGATCACTCAGTATGTTGATGATATTCTGAGTGCTTCTTCTGACGAGGAAACCCTCAAGTATGAGCTGCTTCAGGTTTTAGAGAGTTTCTAATATTAAGCAATTATGATAAGGCCCTTTTGTGTCTAGGACTGTGTAACTTTAACAGGGCCTGACTGGAATGTTTTTACGGGGTGAACACAACTTTTAATAGATCTGCTTAAGGGGGGAGTGCAGTCCAATGACAAGATTGCCTTGGTTCCAGCAGCAAAAGCTGCCTGTAATAATTTGAAACAAGCTCTTTTACAGGTGGTGAGACTGGGGTTTCCTCACATGTATCAACCATTCCTTTGAATGTAAGGGTGGAAAATGGGTTCTGGGCAGCTGTGCTGACGCAGGAGCATGGAGGTAGTCACCCCGGTGGGATACGATTCGGGACCATTAGATGCTGTAGCCAAAGGGTGGGGGACCGTGAAGATTTAAGAAGATGTAATACTGTTTACTGATGGGTCTCTCTGGTGCATGAGGGAGAACAAAGAACAGGCTGAGCTGTTACGACAGAATGTGACATGCTAAAGACCAGAAAAATGTCCCTCCACTGCCTCAGCGCAGCAAACCAATTTAGAGCACTGATTGAAGATTGCTTAAGTAAAACGTGAACAATTTATATTTATATACTGTATGTATTTGGTGTATGTATGCCACAATTCTGGAGGGCTGTGGAGAAATAGGATTCTCTCACTACGGCAGGGACTCCAGTTAAGAATGCTGGGTTTGTCTCTGAACAATTAGAAGCTTTTGCAGCTGCTGACTGAAGTAGCTGTGGTAAAGTGTAAATAACACAATAAAGAAATAATTCCAGTAACTTGAGGGAATAACTTAATCAGATGCAGATGCCAGGTGAACAGCCCTGGGAGACAATGAGTCTGAGACCCCTGTGAAACCTCTGTTGGTGAAAAAGGGTCAGCTACAGGACATTCAGGCTGAAGCCTCTAAAGCAGAGAAATAGACATAGTTAGAAAAGAATGTGGGGCTGCATGATCATGGAGTATGGGGGGTCGTAAGCACAACGGACACCCTGCATGCCCTCATAGCCTAATGCCCTTTGTAGCCCGACAAATTCATGCTGTCAGATACCCAGGTGTGAGTCAAATGGTGCGCCAGTTGTCCCGAAACTGGGTAGGGACTGTGTTTAAAGCAGCAGCCACTGATGTTGTATTTCGATGTGATGCTTGGCAAAGGAACTCAACTAAAGCTCAGGTGCGGGTGTGATGGCTCAGAAAGCCAGCCCCTGAGGGACCTGCCATGTACTGGAAAATTGACTATTATAGCTTGCCAATATGTAAAGGGAACCCTGGACTCTTAATGATGGTGAATCTGTTCTCCTGGTGGGCTGAGGCCACTACCTCTGTAACTCTGAAACATTTGATGACGAAAATAATTCCGTGGTGCAGACTGCACTGTCACTTGAATACTGATCTAGGGGCATACTACACTGGGAAGGTGTTTAAGGCTGTAATTGCCTCACTGGGAATGAGGTGGAAGTTACATTATACCCGTCACCCGCAGTCTGCAGGCATGGTGGAACGAATGAATCTCTGAAAGACCGACTGATGAAATATCAACTGAAGGAACACTGTGGGTAGATGCTCTACCTGCGGCCCTTTGCAGTCTACGGGTTGGATCAAATGGAACTGTGAGACTGAGCCCATTTGAGATCATCATGGGCAACCAAAGAAACTCCCTGGAAGGCCAAATTTTGGGTAACGGATTGTTGAGTTTGCTAATTCGCTGTTACAGTATTATAGGTTGTTAACTGAAACGGTGCACAGGGCTTGTGAACAGGTGCTGGACGTTTGGGGACCTCCAGTAGAGGGAAGACATGACCAGATACCTGGGTGAAGAAGAGATATCCTGCCAGACGTTGCAACCCGGCTGGGGAGAGACCATATCAATTGTTACTGACTACCGACCATCTGCCATCTACCATCTACCGACTGCCATCTGAGTGACAGGATGAGATTGCTGGATCCACACATCGCACTGTCACCGAGCCACTGCACCAGAGACTGAGTGAACAGAAAGAATGATGTTGTTACCGTTTCTGTGTCTGATGCTTCCTAAGGTGGGCCAACAGGTAGGCTTGAGGAACATTACAGGGGAATATGGTGTAGCAGCAATGCTTGTTAATAAGACAGAATTAAGCATTGCTGTGCTTTCCTAAATGAGGCCCCATCTCACTCTCCATCTCTGTGGTGCAGCCACAGAGAAAGTATTCATGCAGGCTGATTTAAGATGTTTTCTTTTGATAAGGGACAGCTCCCAAACGGGGATGCACTTAGCTAAGCCTGGCTATCATGATCAATGGTCATCCATTGGCGCCTATCTGTCTAGGGAGTGCCAAATGGACATCTGGACTGCATTCCTAAGTGTCAGGAGTAAGTGACTCATATCTCACCTTGATCAACCAATCAGGGACTGGCAGGGCATGGTAACACCACGTGGGTCTCCAATGCCCACCAAACTCTCAACACACATCTGTGTCTTGGTCAAAAAGGGAGCGCAAGCTCAGATCGGGGGTCTCCTTGGCCATTTTCGTGCATCCTCAGAGACAATCACGTGACAACTGCTGTCGTCTGCACTGGGACTTGGACTTTGTTCTAAGTGCAAGGCCGAGGATCCCGTACGTACTCAGAATTCTACCAACGTGAATGCTCCGCTTGATCAACGGCAGCCTACAGTTGGACCCTCGTCGACAACCTGAATAGCTTATTCAGAAGCAGCGCTGGTAGATTCCCTCGGAGCAACGACTGCCATGCGCGCCGCAGTCAGATTCCTCCGCCCGTCCTACTCCGAGCTGCACCTCGACTGGTTGGCAGGTAGCCAGAGGACGCCGGGACAACGCTCATTGGACAACCGCTGCAACAGAGGCTGCAACAGCCTGTCAGCTGGTTTGGTGTTCGTGCCGGGAAATTCCAAATCCATACACAGTGGATAAGTAAACCCCATGGTCTACATTGCGTCTCGAGAATTTAATTGTACCTCAACACAAGTTGTTATCAATTTAATTCATGAGTAATGTATTTACTTCCGAGTTTAGAGTAACAGTAGGTAATAACACTGATTAGCGATTTGGTAACCGAACGATATATATTGACATATATTCTCTGTTGTGTATCTCTTTGTGTTTGCATCTCTTTGAGATTATATACCTTGTATATTGATAACCCTCACAGTAAGGTCTGCCGCTTGTATCCAGGCAGACTAGTATATGTTTGGTGCACAATTTATATTAATAAATGTATCTCGTGTATCGAACCCGTGTGTGTGCGTTGTTAATTGTTCTGACGATTGATTTTCTAAAAGCCACAACGAACCACCTCGTGATTACTGCTACAATTAATAATTGTCTCAGTAAAACCATCAAACCTCTACAATGTATTGCATATTATTATTATTATAATTATATTACATATTATATTATGTATTGCACAAATACCTATCATATATTGCACAAAAATCAGTTGAAAACTAGAAAATCAGTTGTAAACAGAAAATTCATGTTTAGTCCAAAAGTAGGTCAATGTTGCCCCTGCCCAGACACACAGTGAATGAGTTGTAGAGTCTTATGGCAGAAGGCAAGAATGTCCTCCTGTAGCACCCCCTGTCGCACTGTAGTTGGATCAGCCTATTGCTGAACGTGCTCTTCATTTTCAAAAGCATGTCATAGAGGGGATGGGAGACGTTGTCCACGATGGCCATTAATTTGGACACCATTCTCCTCTCAGCCACTGCCTCCAAGGGGTCCAGATCAACCCAATGACAGAACTTTTTTTAATGAGTTTGCTCAGCCTTATAGCATCCCCTGCTCTAATCCTAGAGCCACAGCACAACACTGTGTAGAAAATGGCACTCGCTACAACCAACTGATAGAACATATGAAGTATCTTACTACAAACAAGAAGTAAAGTTGGCTCTGGCCCTTCATGTAGATGGTCTCAGTGTTCTTAGTCCATTCCAGTCTATCATCGAAGTGAATGCCAAGGTACTTGTATGAGTCAATTGTCTCCACGCCACTCCCATGGATGTAGACAGGAGTAGGTTGGACCCTCTTCCTGAAATCTATCACCAACTCCTTCTTCTTTGCCACATTCAATTGCAGGTGGTTCTTCCCACACCACTCCACAAAGCTTTTAATCAGTCCCCTGTACTCTTTCTCCTGTCCACCCTCAATACATCCCACAATTGAAGAGTCGTCTGAGAACTTCCTCAGGTGGCACGACTGTGTATTTAGAGTTGTATTTAGAGTCCAAATTATAGAGGGAGAAGAGGAATGGAGAATGAACTGTCGCCTGAGGAGCCCCTGTGTTACTCACTACCTGTTCAGACACACAGTTCTGCAATATCGCAAACTGTGGTTTGCCCGTCAGATAGTCGGTGATCCATGAGATCATGGAGGCACCCACTTGCATCTCTTCCAGCTTCCTTCCTAGCAATAAAGACTGAATAGTGGTGAAGGTACTGGCGAAGTTGAAAAACGAAATTCTCACAGTGTATCCAGCCTTGTCCAGGTGGGAGTAGGCCCTTTGCAGCATGTAGATGATTGCATCTTCCACACCAACTTTGGGCCGGTAGACGAACTGCAGGGTGTCCAGTGATGAACTATCCAGGGGTCTCAGGTGGGCCAAGACCAGGCTCTCCAGTGTCTTCATGACGTGAGAAGTCAGCGCTACCGGCCTATAGTCATTGAGGACGGTAGGGCACCCTTTCTTTGGTACTGGGACCAGGCACGATGTTTACCAGAACAGGACTCTCTCCAAGCACAGACTCAGGTTGAACAGGTGCTGGAGCACTCCACTCAGCTGATCAGCTCAAGCCTTTAAAAATCTGGGACAGATGTCATCTGGTCCTGTGGCCTTACCCTGGTGAAGCCTCTACAACTCCCTCTTCACCTGGTCAACCGTGATGGTCAGCCTGGCCTGGAGGATGTGCTGACAGCACTGTCAGCACTGCCGGTGCTAATGGGGGAAGTGTTGGAGAGTGGCAGCTGCGAGGGATGGGGGAGTGAGTAGCTGTGGGGGGTTGTAGCTGTATGCGACCGTGGATTTGGGGGGATGGAGGAGGTATAGGGCAGGCTTAGGGAGTGTGTGGCTGTGGATGTTGAGCCACAGAGGGCCCTGAATCAAACCTATTAAAGAAGTGGTTCATCTCATTGGCCATCTCCAGGTTCCCCTCAGTTACACCCCCAGTCTGTTTGAAGCCAGAGATCTCTCTCATACTGCTCCAAATGTCCCTTACCTTAATCCTTTGCAGCTTATCCACAACCTTCCTCCTGTATGAGTCCTTGCTCTCCCTTAACTTCTGCTTTAGTTACTTTTGTACACGCTTAACCTCCTCCCTGTCCCTTCTCCTAAAGGCTTTCTTCTTGTCATTCAGAAGAGCCTTCAGGTTGCTGGTGATCCAGGGTTTGTTATTGGGAAAGCAGTGTACTTCTTTGGTGGAAATGGTGTTGTCCACACAGAAGTTAATGTAATCAGTAACACAGTCCACCATGTTGTCCCCATGTGACTCGAACAGCACATCCCAGTCGGTAACCTCCAGAGCACCACATAGATCCTCCATAGCCTCCTGCGACCATCTCCTCACAGTCCTCATGGTCACAGGTTGGCGCTGGACAATAGGCTTGTATAGTGGTGTAGGGGTTTTGTGAATTTACTGAGACAATTTATTAACTGTAGCAGCAATCATGAGGTGCCTCGTTATGGCTTTTAGAAAAACAATCAACAGCGACGCACACACATGGATTCAATAAATGAGATACATTTATTAATACATAAATTATGCATAAAACATATAACAGTCTGCCTGGATACAGGTGGCAGTTCTTACTATGAGGGCTATCAAAGTGCAAGGTATATAATCACAAAGAGATGCAAAACGCAAAGAGATACAAAGAATATGCTTCAGTATACCTTTCGGCTATACTATCGTTAGTCAGTCTACATTAGCTACTCAAAAGTAAATACATTACTCATGTGAACTGAATTGATATCAACTTGTGTTGAGGTAACAATTGAATTCTCGAGATGCGATGTAGAGCATTGGGTTTACTTATCCAGACATGGATTCATATTTCCTGGCAGGGACACCAAAGGCCAGCTAGCGGCTGCGTCCAATCGCTGCGGTGTTCAATAGGCATTGTCCCGGTGTCCTCTGGCTCCTTGCCAACCAGTCGAGGTGCAGCTCGGAGTTGGATGAATTAGGTAGAGAGATTTCTGCTGTGGCAACGCGCTGACAGTGTCTCTCTCAGGAACCTACTAGTAGTCTGGCTGACTAGTAGAAAGTCCCTATGCACAGAGGGTGACTGCGGGTCTGAGCAAGTCACTCTTTAGGGGGAAGAAACTCAGTTTGTTTCCCGTGTAGCGCTGTTGCTGAATAAAAACTTATTCAGGTTGTTGACAAGAGTCCAAACGTATGCTCCGGAGATCAAGCGAAGCGTCCACATTGGCGTTGGCTAGCAATTTACATACGGGCATTTCCCAGGCCAACACTTGGCTGAAACAATGTTCCAGTCCCTATACAGACAACACTGGCCGTCACGTGATTGTCTCTGAGGGTGTGAAAAGTGGCCAGAGAAGCAAGGTTTCTGAGCTATGCAGTATCTTTTAAACCAAGACAGGTGGTGATTGGTCGAAAGCTTAGCGGGCATTTCAGACCCACGTGGGGTTACCACGCCTTTCAGGTTCCTGATTGGTTGGTCAAGTTGAGAGATGAGTCACAATGACCTCTGACATCTAGGACCGCAATCCAGATGTTCTCAAGAATCTCACAGAGACATAGGCGCCAGGAATGACCATTGATCATGATAGCCAAGCATGGCTGGGCGCATCCCCACTTGGGATCTGCTTCTAATCTGAGAGAAAACACTCTAAATCAGAACTGCATGAATAGCTTCTCTGTGGCTGCACTACAGAGATGAGAAAGAGAGATGGGGCCTAATTTAGGAAAGCACAGCAACACTTAATTCTGTCTCATTAATAAGCATTGCCGCTACAGTGGTGTAAGCAGGACAAGGTTATGATCTGATTTGCCGGGGAGGGCAATGGAGCTATATGCGTCCTTAGCATTGGCATATAATAAGTCCAATGTTTTATTTTCTCTTGTCGGGCACTTAATAAACTGGTGGAAAGTAGGCAGAGTGGTGGAAATAGAGAAGTGATTAAAGTCTCCTGAAATAGCCATGAAGGCGCTAAATTGTGAAAATTGAGGAAACACTGTGTCCCTCCATCCTTGTTAATTGCTTCTAGCTCCAATTTCTGCATTTGATGACTTCTGATTATGGAGAGGAACCAAACACACTGATGGGCAACTCCATGCAAACTCAATTAATTACAGCCCATAAGCCTTTCCACTTCTTTCTGTTGGCATTCTGTGATACTTTCTCTTCCTAAAGTCTCACTTCCATTCTACTGTATCCAGGATGTGAGGAGAACTGTGACTGTGCTGACAGATGAACTTGTGAATATCTGCAAAGGTGGATTTCAGGAGAGTAATGGTGCATGTGAGTGTGTGTCTGTCTGGAGAAGGACATCCAGGTCAGTGTGTGAGAGAGAGTGTGTCTGACAGTGTTCAGAAAAGGACTTTAGTGATAAATTGGTTAGATACATTTCGTGAAGGAAATCACAAACAATCTTATGTACTAGTTAGTTCCTAATTGGTCTGAGTTTCTCATTCAGTATTTTATTGGAAACAGGATATTGTTTCAAGAAAAGGGTATCAGCTTCAAAAATGGGACTGAGCAGCTTGCTCCACACTCCACAGTCTTTTGTGTAAAGAAGTAGCTCCTCTTCTCAGGTTTACATGCATTTCAACAGTTCCCACAAATGTTACCTGGTTGGTGTTTCATTGTTCATACTGAAGAAATCTGCTGGGTTGACTGTTAGTCTTTTGAATAGACCCACTTTCCAGATTCTGTCCAGAAAGTTTTTCTGTAAATTGAAATTTATATACACATGCAGCCATCTAGAATGTGCAAGACGTCAGTGTGTATGTATGCAGTATGACGTAGTGTAATCTGCTGCAGCAAAGAGCTACTCAGTAAAACTGCCAGGTGGTGCAGTGAATTCTTAAAGGACCACAGGTGCTTTACTGGCTGTAGAAAAAATCAGTGCAGTGTTAAATATTTCTTAACCCATTTGTGCTATCCTGGACTAATCATACTGACACCATAAATCAGAACAGGGACTGACATACATGTGTACTCGGAGACCGCTTCAGAGAACACGTCAGGGCTGTGAAGATTAAAGATCTCTCCAAGCCCATTGTTTCTCATTTCACCTCTGACGGCCATGACCACTCTAATCTGTGTTCTCAAAGACGGTTTTCCGAACTCATACATCAGAAAGACTACCGAAACAAAACTTATCCTGCAACTAGGATCACACCTTCTCCCTTCTCTTAATGACAGACTACTGTTCTTTTAAATTTTCTCCATTCATTGGAAGTTTCATTTCACACCTCTCTACACCTATTCTGACTTCACACCTCTTGATTGGCCTCTCTTTCTGTCCCCTGCTCCCGCCTCTCACTCCTCCTCCCTCCCAGCCTTTGTTCTCCCGCTACATTACCTTTGCCTACTGCCTTGTCTCTCTCACACCTGAAGAAGGCTCCACGGCCGAAATGTTGTGTTTTCTCTCTTCTTTTTTTCAGCATGGAATAAACCTATTACTTATATGTATACTCTACTAGTGACAATTACATTAAATACAATGATTACATTCAAGTACAAATACAATGCTGTACGTCACAATACTATATAACACAACAGAAATATTTTTAATTACCTACAGTGTTCACAATTATTTGTGTATACATAGTACTCAGATACTATTCACTACTAAGCTCATCAACTCCATATATAATGATACCATGGACACCACCTATAAAACGTGTTTTGAGAAAAGTAAAGGAGAAATGATGTACTACTCTGTCTTCTAGCTTACAATGGCTGGGTGTCTAATAGATATTATGTAGAGCTTCTCCTCCATCACCTTTGTACAACAGCTAGCATTTCACACAGATATCCCCCTACCGTAGAATGGGGGTTGTTTTCATTTGCTTTTTTATTAAAAACTTTGCATTACAAAGCTCAAAAGGCTTCTGTATTTCAATTTTGTAAAGCCTAAACACTTAAAAATGCCATGTAATGTAATAACTTTCAGGGAGCACACTGATTTTCAATGTTCTAGTTTGCAATAAACCTGAAACAGCAGAGTCAGCCCTTGCAGATTTGCAATAAAGCTGAAACAGCCCTTGTATAATACACTAAAAAGAAAGCAAGCTGTTTCCTGGAAATGAAACATGAAAGTGAAAGAGAATCTGGCTGAGTGTGATGACAGTAAGACAGTGAGGTATACAGATTCAGCCATTTAGAATGTGCAAGGAGTCAGGCAGTATACTGCAGTAGGAAGTATGTTTTTTATTTTTACATATATTTTTAATAATCAGACTCAGAACTGCACTACTCTGTAAAAAGCTCAAAAGAAAAGAAAAGAAATACAACATTTTGCCTGTGGAGCCTTCTTTGGGTGTGATGCCTCCACAGCCAAAATGTTTTGCTTCTTTTCTTCTCTTTTCAGCATGGAATAAACCTTTACTTGTTCCTTTGCAGGCAATGCATGCTGACGGAGCTACTTGAACTACTCTGTAAAACTACCAGGTGTTACTACAGCTGCATGTTTTTAACAGAAAATCAGCACAGTATTAATACTTTCCTGTGTTAATCATACTACATGCATACTGCACTAGTGACAATTGCATCAAATACAATGATTACATACAACTCCCAATAAGATACTGCACTGTATATCATTAAACTGTATAATTCTAACAGGAATATCATTTTTTTCATTACATACGGTACATAGAATTATTAGTAATTTTATATAAATAGCAATTAGAAAACAATTTTATTGTAGATTTTGATTATTAAAAATGTAGGGGCTTCATAGGGGCTTTAAAAACATATATTTAAAACAACTAATCATTATGTCAGATGAAAATATGCTTTGAGTAGTGATTTGAATGACTGTCCTGAACAATATTTCTCTGGTGTTCTCTACCCTGTTTGTCTCAATTTTTTTAATACATTAGTACATTAGGTATATATGATGTTATACTTCTGATTTTATTTTCCGCTACCATAATTTTATTTTAGTTGTAAAATTCCATGTTAATATTCCAACATGCACAGCAGAGAAACAGATTAAATGAAGCAATCTAATGTACTACAAGTGCTACCTATCTATCCTCTTTGGCCAGTAAATTACATAACGCAATGCTCCACATTGCTTTTAAGGTAATTGGAAGAAATGCTGTGTGTTCTCAGTACCTAGTTCTGTATGTGTTACAGAGTGTTAAAAAGCTGTGTCATAATTCACATTGGTATAGCTAGCATGACCCCCATCACACAATAATATGTGTATACAACATTTTGTGGGTGGGCCTTGTCAGGTCTGAAGAGTGGATGAAGTTTAGGAACACTGAAAAAAAGTGTAAGAAAGTGAAAATGCCATTGCTGTTACACATAAACTGTATGAAATACAAAATGAAACAAAATGAAACCAAAACTTCAGACCTGGAAAATTAAAGCATCTCCAAAGCTAGTGACTGTGGGGACAGTGAGATGTACAGTGCCTTTAATGATTTAACATCTTGTGATAATCAATACTGAAAGCGAAACTTCAACTGAGTTTCATTTTTAGTTGTCATCTCCTGATTGGTCCTGCTTTTCCTTTAAATACTGTATATGTTCACTGCATCCACCGATTAAATCATCTGGATTTTTCTGGAACACCAAACCAGGGCATTTCTTTGAAACTGGTAAGAAAAAGAAGGATTAAATACTAATAATTAACATTTAGATTTTCTCTCGCCATTAATGATGTACTTACATTTTTTTTGCATTGCAACAACATAAAACAGATGCCTTTGTGAAGCAGATCTACAAGTACAGTAGGTTATTAATTATTTATTATTGTTGTTGTTGATGATAATATAAAAAGCACACAAGGAGAGGAGAATTAATGCAATTACAACTAGGGTTTTGAATGCAGTAGGAATGTAAATGGGCAGATACAGGACCAATTTAAAAAAGCCCTTCTAAAGAAAAAGGTTTTGAGCCTTATCTTGAAAGTGCCCTGGGAAGGTAATTCTCTGATATCCTTAATTAAATTAAATAAAATAATTAATTAAATAAACCTACAGTACAGACAGATTTTAAAATCTTCAAGCAAAATTAGACCTGTAAAGGTCTAACCTGTAACCTGTAAAGGTTAAATTCCAAGCTGAAAAGACATTTATCAATGTGTATTAACTCTTCAGCTTACAGCTTTCAGTTTACTTAACAGGGAACCTGCCAGCTGGGCTAAACCACCCGGCCTGGAAGAGATGTCCCTTTAGCTCAGCTGCCTAGTTCCTTGTTCATTGATGCCGGAGACCTGTATTTGAGCCCTACGAGAACCCCAAAATGTTACATTATTATACGTGATGGTTGTATGTTTAATGATTTCTTCATGGAAATCTTTAAATTAAATGAGGGAGGGGGAAAGGATAATTTTTTACAATTGCCAGTAATCAGGGAATCAATCAAAAGCTACTTTTTAATTAAACGTTTAAAATACTTTCAACTTTTATGAAATTCATTTAATACCTCTGTACTGTAGCTTTATTTAATTGAACAGAAAGTCACCTTGCTCTTACAAGTGGCTCTGTTAAGCAGAGTTTGTGTTAACACAACACCCCCTTTGAATGAGTTTTAATCAACTTTGTCCGTCAGTGAAAAAAATTAACGCAGGCACTTTTCCTTTTGTATTCAGTTTGCTTCTGTGTGTTAGGTAGTGGTCAAACGTTTGAGGTGAACATTTATCCACAAGGAGTGTACCTTTAAAGCAGAGAAGGCCGCACCAAACATTTTCGGCTCTGTATGTCGCTCAAGCCATTTCTCTTTGACAACTTCTTTAGTCATAGAGGTGGGAAGACGCCCCCCCCCCTCCCCCTTTCCTCTGCCTTCCTCACCTGTTCCCATTTTTAACCATTCTGTGTCCGAATCGCAGTGGGTTGCAGACTCTGTCATTTATTCACAAAGTTATTGACATCTGAAACATCGTTTCTCATAAATAGGTATTTTAATAGGCGAAGCATATGAAAACGGAAGAAAAAAATGACTCTGAAAAAGATATAAGAAATTATTATTAGATACTGTTAATAAAGACCAGGCACATTATTATAGTTTCAGTGGTATTTTTAATACCACTTATTTATTCTCGATTCTAATTACAATATATATGATTTCGTTTTAAGGCTTGAGGCGTCTGTTAAATTGCCACACAGAATAAAGTGTTTTAAATTAAACTGGTTGAACAGTTGCCAGTATTCACATCTGCTAATTCACCTTTTTATTTAATTATTAATATAACTTAACATTCAATATGTTATAACATGTACAGTATACAAAAAACCTTTATATAGTGTACATAATACTGTGTAATATAGTGTACATCATGCGTGAATGAGTCAAATTAAAAATAAAACGTGTTTACAAAGAAAGTGATATACAGTAATACTACCAGCAATATAAATACATGTATTTAGATCCTTAAATTAATATCGTTATTAATATCTTTAGATAAGCGATTCCATATTATATTCCTTATTTAGCGGATTCTAAAAAGTATGAGGTTTATTACTGCGATAACGAGTGCAGGTATTCATAGAAAAGCTTAAAACATGGAATAGAGAGGGAGTTTCAGAAATTAAACAGAGGTCTAGAACACCCTGTCTCAAAAATAGATGTTTAATAAATTAAAGTTTGTGAAAACAGTGACAAATCACCCTGAACAAAATACAATTTTAAAATTGAAGCAGTTTAAAATTATTAACTATTATTAATAAATCACTTAACTTTGAACATGTTGTGATATTTAGAAATACCAAGAAATTCAGTATAGTGTCAATAATATTTACTGTTTTAGTTTTTCAAAGAAATGTTTATTTGTTAAAAGAAAACTCATGGCAAGAGCTGGGTTCAAACCCCCAGCATCCAGCATGCAAGTAATATGCCAAAGCTGTTACACCAACATACCACTTCACAACTTAAGCTATACTGTAACTGAAAAGGGCAGGCAAAACGTTTCCAAGTAATCGGGGGTGAATGAGTCATATTGATGCAGATGATTAGAAAGAAAGTGCACTACTGTAATGATTTGAGCTATATGAATATACAGTAACTAGCTGATGTACCTGGCGTTGCCAGGGTTAAAATAGGGAGGCTCTAAACATGAATATTGAGTATGTTTTTATTGCATAAAGATTAGTTTTACAGAAATATTTACTCATGGAAAGCTTCTTTATACACAACATTTTTGGTTTTGTCTTCTGGAGCAAAGACGTGAAGTTGTTTTTCACTTCTTACATGTGAGCACCCAACATAAAGTTATCCATGTGAGAAGCATGATTATTCCAGGTTCAAGCTCACATTTTCGACTGACTGACCCAGCGCTTTGTTGATAGAGATAGCGAAACTGAGTCTAATGGGGAACTGAAGACGTTTGAACTTGAATGGCAGATCAGATGGAATGATTGGAATTCTTGGAATGAGCACATCTTCTCCCTTGAATGATCCAGAGAATACAGATCCTTCAAGCACATATGGGTGAAGCTTTTTGATCACTAAGCGAGTTCCATTGCACAGTATTGGGGGATCCAGATTTTGCAAAAGCATGTCAATTTTATGTACAGATGAGACTAAAATGAACCTTTCCCAAAGTAATGAAAAGGTAAAATCTAAACAAGGAAATGCAGAACCTCCAAAGAACATTACCTCTTCTGTGAAGCAATGAGGCATTATGCTTTGCAGTTTTAACTGTCTGAAATCAACCAAATAGTGACAAAGCAAATATATACAAAATTATCATTATTCCTCTTAGATGATTGCAATGCACTATGTTCAAGTCCAACATATAACAGTACTTTAACAGTACTATTGGTACTTTTTTTCTTCTTTTAAACACTGTGTAATTTCAATTTTATTTTCCATACAGATGCAGCCATTCAAAATGAGCGGTAAAAACCCGCGGTACAGTAACCAACCCGCAGGGCACCGCGGTAAGTGATTGGCTGGCCAAAATGACCAACAGGGGCACTCGTGGTGCATTGGTTGGTAGTGAAAAGATTTAATCATTTAATGTCTTTACTGTGCACATTTCAATCCGCTTAGTTTTGAATATTTATATGGAATTTTACCACTAAAGGGAAATTTTAGTAGCTGAGCATAAAAAGAAGAGGAGCATAACGCATCTGAAGGTCATAAACGATATTAATTTTGGAACATAAACATACAGTATATAGCTGGTCTTGGTACTTTAAAGAAAAAAATACACACCAGTATTCCATTTCTCCCTAAACATTTAAGCTTCGAAGTCTTTAACTAACGTGATACCGGAGTCAACAAGCATACTTTTAGAATTTGATTAAAAGGGAATATAATATGGAATCGCGTATCTAAAGAATTTAATAACGGTATGATTATATCCGTGTACTGCGACAGGGCTGTGTAGGGCTGTTTCGCCTGCCTGTTCATGCGAGCTGTCTTGTAGCCTACTGGTCTAGGTGCGTGACTACCAACTAGCAAGTTGTGTGTTCGAATCCAGCTGGTGCTAGACTTTTCTTTTAACAAACATTTCTTCGAAAAAATAGCGATATTATGGACAATCAATTGACTTTTATATTTCAAAATATCGCAACATGATCGATATTTGCGATATTTTGAACATATCTTCCCTTCTGACAGCGGTTCCTGCTTCTAGTGTGTGTGTGTGTGCAACAGAGTAAATTTTTATAGAGAAATGGAGGCTGGACAGTATGCGTTACAATATAAACATTTATATTGATTTAAATCGTGTTCTGATTTAAATCGCAAACGCGTGTTTAATTATGTGTTTTTTAATCATAATCAGGCTAATGCATTTCTACATTTTCTGTATGAACCAGCTTAGAGGTTCATACAGAAAGACAGCTTGTGTTTAAATTGAGTGTAAGGTAATTTATGCTTCTAAAGTCATGGTCAGCATTTATTATTGTACTGTGCTGTAAACTTTTTCTGTGCCTAGTCACATTATTTTATAGCGTTTTTATTGCGTTATTAAATCCGGTGGCGCTGTGTGTTAGTTTCCTGACTCCCATGTCACATGGTCTGTGATTGAATCCCATGGAACTATGACTTTATTTTTTAACAAACATTTCTTTGAAAAAATGAAACGTTTCCCTTGGTCAGAGATTAAATAAAACCTCACTCGCACCAAACAAATTTATATTTCTAAATATCACAAAATACGTTCATTGTCTTCCAATCGAGTCGAGTTGACATTGGAAGCCTGCCGCACCCGGACTGTTAAACCAACGCATTAGCACATCAAAGCCCATTGAGGGTATTGAGCCAGTATTGGCTTTAGTATTCCCCCACTCTCCCCTCAGTTCAATTCAATTCAAGGTGTTTTATTTGCATGACAGATGGGTACAAGCAGTGTTGGGTATGTATATAGTAACGCTTACGGCAGACAGGCACTGTGTAAGAGCCGGCGCACCAGAGCAGCGCACCGAGGGAGCGTCTGCATTTATAACTTAGTTTTTAAAATTAGTCAAGCAATATGAAGCATCTCCTTTTAATTTTAAGTCCCTTAAATACATTGAGCACAGCTTTCTCGCCACTTAAGATTGCTTTTGATACCATCCTTACACAAAGCAGAAGGGAGATCTTAGTGCCTGAGCATAAAAAGAATAGGAGCATACTGCAACGCGTGTGAAGTCCATAAACGATATTAATTTTGGAACTTAAACATACAGTATATGGCTGGTCTCGGTACTTTAAAGAAAACATACACACCAGTATTCCATTTCTCCCTAAATAAAACAAATCTTAAGATTTCTATATTTATGTCTTTATTTAGTGGTTTCATTAGTGACAAAGGCTAAACTTTCTTGGGAAAATGTCTTTTATGTGTTGCGGAAAAAACTGACTTGCTTTAACAAAATATGTTTACAAATCCTTTCACCTGGCATTTTCGTAGTTAGAAATTATGGAACGCTCTGTTAAAAGCAAGGGAGTTTTTATGTCCGTTGCAGTTCTTTTGCAACATGAATATAATTATATCGTTATTAATTTCTTGAGATACGCGATTCCATATTATATTCCCTTTTAATCAAATTCTAAAAGTATGCTTGTTGACTCCGGTATCGCGTTAGTTAAAGACTTCGATGCTTAAAATGTTTAATGTTGGTAGCAGGATGAACTGTCAGAGTGTATATTTTGTCGCAGAGTTGCTGCAAGATGTTAACAGTGAAAAAGGTATTTAGAAATGAGTTATTTCAAGATGAAAATTTTCAGAATAATTGCAAATCTAGCAGGATAGAGAAAGCACAGAAAACTGGTAGTTAGATTGATCAGATTAGTATGAAAAGTCATTTAGCAAAGGGAATGAGAAGAGTGACAAACTAGTATACTTTAGATCTTTTTTTCTGAACCAGGGAAAATCTGATCATGTTTCCCTATAACAATAATAAAAAACTTTATTTGATATATCACCATTAAAGGTGGCATCTCAAAGCAATACAGTAGATGTAAAAACAGATAAAAGGACCACAGATTACAAAGTAAATGCATATAAGAAAGACAAGCAGTTAGAGGTGCTACCAAAATTAGAAAATGAAGCAGATACAGACACTAAGTCTTCTGAAAAGAAAGGTTCTGAGGTTAGATTTAAACTGGCCCTGGTGTGTGTGTGTTTGTGTCTGTCTGTCCTGTGATGGACTGGCGTTATGTCCAGGGTGTATTCTGCCTTGTGTCCGTCGCTTACTGGGATAGGCTCCAAATCCTCTGTACTGGATAAAGAGATTAGAAATGGATGGAAGTAAAGGCACTGAAGAAACCCAGAAACCCACTATGAAATGGCAGCATCTCACTGAGAATAAAACATTTTATAGTGCTGGCTTAAGGAAACAGCCTTTCCACCTCTCTTGCACATCAGTATCCATACCTAGTTATTTAAACAAATTGCCTCTAATTATAAACATCTTAATATGCTGGCTCTGTGGATCTGCATCAGCTATGTTTGCCCATTCCTTCAATTCATGTGCATCCAACACACAGTTCAACGCTAGCAACTACACAAAATCTAAAATATGAGCTCTACTTGCCACTTACAATACCAACAGTACCAGCTAACTTTAGTAGTGACATTTTCATGGATCTTTTTAACAATAAAATTTACAACATCAGACTTCAGACACAATTAAACAGGCCTCAAAAAAGTCTGGTACAAACATTTTCAGCATGGAATAAACCATTACTTTAATGGTATAAACATTAAATGGATTCATATTCTCAATAAGATTTGGTGCTCAGTAACATGACTTAGAAAATGACAGAAGACATACGTATCATGCTTATCCTTCTATTTTTCATAATCGTAAACTCCTTAAGGCAGTTACATTTTCTCTGTTCTGACCTGGAGTTACAGAGAAATTTAAATTCTAATAAGAGATTTGTAATGAGGAAAGTCATACCAATCACTCATACAGTACCAGGATTTGCAATTACAATACACTTTCTTTCTGTATGTGTTTATTTTGCAGTTTGAGTCTATGGCATTCCTTTGGGGGTCTATACTCCAAGGCATGACTTTTTTATGTATAAACATCAGTATTTACTGCTATTAATTACTGTACGATTTATAGTTGAAATCTGAGCCTAGATATAAAGTTAGATATAAAGTTAAAATCTCGACAAAGCAATGTAGGAAATACAGAGAAAATAAATCCTTTCTGACATCTAAAATCAGTTTCGATCAAGGTCTCTAAAACGAACAAGAAAAAGAGGATTTTCGGAGGGCAATTACGCTGTGTTTATATAGAATAAGTGATTTATGAGCAATCTAATTTCTTGTTCGTTTAAAACAGTGAAATGTCAGCTGCAAAAGATCGCACCAGAAACAGCACTCTCTCTGCCTGTCATAGACATTCAGGAAAGGCTGAATGAAGTCATGTCAAGTACAATAATTCGGTGATCAATAATAACAGTTGTAGGACAGTATATAAGGAGGATTTTGAAGTTGACTTGAAATCTGATAGGTAACCAGTGCAAGGACTTGAAAACAGGTGTAATGCATCCCTGATTCTTGCTGTCATATTCTGAACATATTGAAGATTGCTCAGTGTGGATTTAATTTCCCCAGTGAACATGATGTGCATTTATTAATTCTAGAAAAAAAGCCTTTCTTGATTTCTCTAGTTCTTAGTTTCTCTAGTTCCCTTTAAAATAAACTATTATTCCACAATGCAGAGTATTACATGGCCAGTATTTACACATGATATTTGTGATTTAAAGAAATTAACACAAGCAGCTTTTGGAGATTTAAGTGTTGGCTGAGTAATTTCAGGATAAAAGACTAGAGATGTTGGCAAGAAGAAGATAATTTGGGGAAAGCTGAGGAATACACTTATAACAAGAACACTTCCTAATGGGGTTAGGCATACTTTTGATGAAGATGAAGTTAACAGACTATATGTTTACATAGATACTGAAATAAGGATTGTATTTTAGATTATGTGTAGTTGCTGGCATTGAATTGTGTGTTGGATGCACATGAATTGAAGGAATGGGCAAACATAGCTGATGCAGATCCACAGAGCCAGCATATTAAGATGTTTATAATTAGAGGCAATTTGTTTAAATAACTAGGTATGGATACTGATGTGCAAGAGAGGTGGAAAGGCTGTTTCCTTAAGCCAGCATTATAAAATATTTTATTCTCAGTGAGATGCTGCCATTTCATAGTGGGTTTCTAACACTGTGTATAGTTCCATCCACACAGTGCCTTTACTTCCATTTCTAATCTCTTTATCCAGTACAGAGGATTTGGAGCCTATCCCAGTAAGCAACGGACACAAGGCAGAATACACCCTGGACATAGCGCCAGTCCATCACAGGACAGACAGACACAAACACACACACACCAGGGCCAGTTTTCCCATAAACCAATTAACTTACCAGTATGTTTTGGAGTGCGAGAGGGAGTCATATCACACATATGGAGAAAAACCATGTAACCCAGAGAGAACATGTAAACCCCACACACACAGGATGGCAGGAATTGAACCTAGAACCCCAGTGCTGCAAGATAGCAATGCTAACCACTTTGCCACCATTATAAATGGATGGATATCTTAGTTATCTTTCTAGTTCACAGGTTTGCATGCATAATTTAATTTTGAAAGCCACTGAGACATCAGGTACTACTGTTGTATTTATGAAAAAGAAACAAAACAAAAAACATACTAACAACTGTGCCATCCTACTCCTTAACATTGTTAGCAAAATATTTTGAATTATATTTAACCCTATTTTTTCTTTAGTTTTGTATTTAACTTATTATATGATAGTCAGATTTAATGTATATTTGAACAATGAAAATATATTTTTACAAGATTTTACATTAAGCACTTAAAATTAATATGGTTAATAATAGTAAACTGTAACATGCTGTAACAAGATCGGTTAAACTGCGAAGAAAATGCTTTCAGAGAAAATGTTTCAGGTGTGAAGAACATACATCTCCAATGTAATTTCAACCAAACCTGTTCCCACACACCCTGCCCCCACTACCATTAGAATATACACAAAGCACTCAAATCTTTCGAGCTAATGATCAGGTGACCCGAGAGAGAGCGAGAGAAACACCAAGGGGTGCGGAACCAGGGAACTATTTACATGGAAAACGGGCGATCTCCCCAGACTGTCCGCCCGTTTCACTGTTACCTGGATACCTCTTTATTTAGAACTCACTAACACTGGTTTTTAGTTTAGAAGGATTCAAGTAGGGTTTTAGATGAAAGGCAGCGACCTTAATCAAGCCCAAATCATAATTGAACCCATTCAGAGCCTACATTATATTTTAGCGTTTCATTCTGAGCAGAAGACCCTCACACCTGAAGAAGGGGGAGGTGTCTTTCGCTGGAAATCTCGCCTGCTTCTACTTTACAACCGGAGTTCTGGCTGTGACTAATTAAACCGGTTTCACAGGTTTCAATCACAGACCATGTGACATGGGAGTCAGGAAACTAACACACATCGCCACCGGATTTGATAACGCTATAAAAACGCTATAAAATAATGTGACTAGGCACAGAACAAGTTTACAGCACAGTACAATAATAAATGCTGACCATGACTTTAGAAGCATAAATTGCCTTACACTCCATTTAAACACAAGCTGTCTTTAGCCCTCTAAGCTGGTTCATACAGAAATGTAGAGATCCAGGCTCAGAACACACAGCTTCATTAGCGAATACATATGCAGGACAACTAGAGAAGACGTTTTACAGAGGATGGATTTTTAGAAACATCCCATCAGTGACATCACTGAAGTCAACTCCTAGGTACTGTAACTGTCGTGTGGATAGTTTCACAAGAATCAGACAAAGGTCTAAGCATCGCTTGTTCTAGATAAAACTGCAAAAAAAAAAACAACAACCCATAATGTACTTCTTTGCGGCTCTGTTTGCCCAAATCATATATTCACAACGTGAAATCTAGAAAATAATATTACGTAACCAAAATCCGCAATATGGAAACAGAACCTGTGTAATTGTTGATAGATGATGTACTCATAACATTTTTTCAAGACGAACTACAACATTTAAAAAATGACTTGTATGTACTTGATATCGCTAATCAATCCACGGGTCCCAGCACAAAACGAAACTAAAACGCATACCGTTTCGCGCTTCTTATTAGTTGCTCAAAAGTAATTTGACCGTATGAAATGCATAATATAAACCTAGAAACATATACGTGAGCAGTACTTAAGCACTGTAGTATCGGTGTTAAGACATACCTCTCAAATACTGTAAATCAAGTTAAAAATATCTCAAGACCGATTCTGGTCATAAGGAAACCATGTTTCGTGTATGTTTTCTTTAAAGTACCGAGACCAGCCATATACTGTATGTTTATGTTCCAAAATTAATATCGTTTATGGCTTTCACACGCGTTGCAGTATGCTCCTATTCTTTTTATGCTCAGCTACTAAGATTTCCCTTCAGTGGTAAAATTAGATATGAATATTCAATACTTAAACGGGCACAGTTAAGACATTAAATATACATATACATACTGTATACAGTACAGTTTTCATACGGTAATATGTTTATGTTCCTAAATCAATCTCTTTTATGAGCATGTGAAAGACATGGTGAATCACTGTACTTTGCATGATTGGAAACAAATGCGTGATTGCGAAATGCTGTGGTGTTACTTTTACAAAGACGGTCAATGAAAAAAAGAATGTTGACCAGGGCAATACTTTGAGTTTACACTTACAGCTTGTCCAAGGTCATTCATTATTAATACTATTAGTAATATCTTCGTTAAAGACTTTGATGGCCACAGCTCAAACATCAGAGGTTGAGCTTTATTAGCTCCACCTTGCGGAAATTCCGGATACTATTATTTTGCTTGTCGTATTATAGGAGAATTTACGGTAACTCGCGGTATTTACCGGTAGCTTGCGGTAGACTGCGTACAGCGTACCGCAAAATAATGCGGTATCGCGAGTGCATTTTGAATGGCTGCATCTGTAAATACAGTATTTGCTTGCTACATATATTCTGCATTCAATACAGATGTTACAAAAGAGTTTGGAATGAGAAATAAAATGAGTTTATTGGTATACTCATTTTATTGATTCTATATTTTTTATAGTCAGGATAGAGGTTAATACCATTGCCATAATTCTTTACAAATATTAATAACTGTAGCAAAGCTGTGATTGTAAGCACAGGTGAGTCATCAAAGGGTGGAGTTATTTTTATCAGGAGAGACACTATCTTTGGATTCTCACAGGAAAATCAAGGAATTGGCTGCATCATGTGAGGAACCCAAAGAAGGCTCCACAGCTGAAACGTTGTGTTTCCTTTCTTCTCTTTTCAGCAGACAATAAACCTTTACTTGTTCCTTTGCAGCCTACTGATGCTGATGCAGCTACTTACTTGAACTACTTCTTACTTCAAGTAATCCTAGTAAAACAAAAATGATTTTTTTTTGCAGCACAGTAGTTAACATTACTGCTCATAGAGCTGGGGCCCTGGATTTACTTCCTTGGGTGATGTCTACATGGAATTTGTACATCCTCTGCATGTTTGTTTAGGTTTCCACTTGGTACTTATTGTATTCTATAGGGTTTCTATCCATTTCCACTTCCACTTTTCCTGGTGAGGGTCGTGGTGAAGCCGCAACAAGCACAAGGCAAGGTACACCCTGGACAGGGCACCAGTCCATCGCAGGTCAAGTGCAAAACAATCATACATGGAGACAATTTGGAGGCCACGGTAAGGGCCAAGAGGGGAAATTTGGCCTGGACACCAGGATAACTCCCTACTCAATGTCCACTGAGAGTCAGGGCCTCAGTTTAAAGTCTCATCAGAAAGACCCCACCACTATACTGGGGCATTAGGACCCACACAGACCACAGGGTGGGTACCACCCACTGGTCCCACTAACACCAGTTCCAGCAGCAACCTCAGCTTTCCCAGGAGTCTCCCCTCCAGGTACTGGCCGGGCTCACACCTGCTTAATTTCAGTGGGTAGCCAGTTGAGAACTGCAGGGTGATATAGCTGCTGACCCATTTCATTCCATTTTTTCCAGTACAGGGATGTTGCAGAGCAAGAGCCTATCCCAGCAAGCAATGGGCACAAGGCAGAATACACCATAGATGGTATGCCAGTACATTACAGGGCACACACAAACACAAATAGAAACTTATACCAAGGCCAGTTTTCTCAGAAGCCACTTAATCTAACAGTAAGTTATTGTATTGTGAAATGAAACCTATGCAAACACAGAGCAAGGTCTAGAATTAAACTCAGGGCCCCAGTGCTTCAAGGCAGCAATGTTGCAATGTTGATCACTGGGTTACTGTGCTGCCTGATATGCATATTATTAAGTTTAAATATTATATTTTAATTTGAGGTAACTTTTATTAATTAAAATACAAAGGGCTATTATTGACTTTTGAAAAGTGTCAGAGATATGCAGATCCATACATACAATAATTTGGATTAGTTAATTTAAATTCCATGGATACCAAATTCATCTCCACTCTGCCAATGTGCCAGAGTATGTAAAAAAAGCAGTCAAGTTGATTCTCCAAGATGACCGACAAGCTCATCGAGCTCATGCTCCCTGACCAGCTAGAAAACATCAGCTCCATAGCAGAGGACTGTAAAATCCTGTCAGAGCTCACAGAGGAGAAATTCACCTTTGTCATTGATCTGATTCAAGAGCTGATGGAGGCCTGTGTGAATGCTAAGGTAGCCCATAGCGAAGAATTAGAAGAACTGAAGCAGAAAATAGAGGAATCCAAGTTGAGGAAAGAAACAGCAGAAGAAGGAAAACATAGAGCGAATAAGACATTTGAAAACATGCAAAAGTAGTTGGACGAAGCTCAACAAGAGTATAAAAAAGCTATGGATTCTCTGCCCAGTGGTTGGGATATTGTTGGCATGAACTTTGTGGAGGGCCTCACTAATTTAGTTAATATCTGTTATAGTGTTTGTGCTGCAAGTGTAATTAAGCGTGGAAATAAAACAAGTAAGGAGCAAAATCCCATTGCATTAGGCAACGTTTATGCCAAATCACAGGTTCTCTTGAGTCTCATAGAACTAGTTAAGTCTTTTTTTCATGAAGACAAAATACATCGGAATGAAATTTATGATCAAAAGAAGGAATATGCAAAGTCTGAGTGGGTGGCAGATCAGGTGAATAGAGTTAAGGAATCTTTGGAAAAATAAGAAGACTGCAAGCCAAAAATAACAGCAGTGCAAATATGCAAAGACATTCTTGCAATCTGCTCTTGTCTAACAGATATTGCTCCAGACAACATCTGTGAAGAAAGCAAACAAAAGGAGCTAATTATAGATATAAACAAGCTTAAAAAACAGGCTTTGGAGTTTGATACAGAGAGTTAAGGCTTCATAGGTACCTTTCCTGTAACCGCCCCACAATGGGCCAAACAGCAAGGAGAGCAAAGTACACAGAGAAAAAGTGCAGGCAACATTGCAGCTGACAACGCCCGTTTTCGCATAGAGCAGAGTCGAGCTCAAATGAATCAAGCACAAGAAATGTTCCAGAAGAGCTTGGAAAATCTGGACAAATACCACAGCAACCTGACTGAAATCCTAGTCACAATGAGGAGCTGTGAGGTGAAAGAAATCGACTTCAAGACCACTATTAAAATGCTGACAAAGGGACTGGATGCAATGGGAAAAGTAAAGGAACAATGGGAGAAGATGGTGTTCTTTTTCCAGATGCTCTCCAACATAATCAAAACAAACCTAAACAAACATTTAAAGGATGTTGTCCATACTGCAGAAAAGCAGGTTCTTCCAAGCTTGGATATTCAGCAAAATCATTCCTGAGAGATCTGCTGTATAGCCAAGCTTTCAAGCATCAAATATTGCTAGTTTGGTGAACATGATCTCTGGGACCTACACAGAGATCTCCAAAGAGTACCTCATGGATAGAATCAGCAGTTTGGGGAAACTCATGGCCTTAGACCCCACCAAATCAGAGTTTGATACAGAATGGAAAAAGTTACAGATTGGCTGTGAAGAAGCAGAAGCAGGAATAAAAGCAATTGTGCTGAAAAATAAAATAGAATTTGAAAGTAATACAAAATCAAGAACAGAGAAGATTGAGAATGCACTCAATGGAGCATTGCCCGCAGCCTCTGAGGAAGAGATAAAAGAAGTTAGACAATGTGTTGAAATGGGAATGAAGATGTCAACTCAAGAAGAAGACGATGAGCAGTATTGTTAGTCTTTCCATTTTTCTGCCAGAAAAGCAAAGATATACACTTATGAGTCCTACAAAATATGCTTCTTTGTCATACAAGCTTATACTATAACATGATAGATGTAATACCGGAAAACATTGCTTTAATTGCTTTATCAAAAATTGCAGTATTTATATACTAAATTAGCGGGCTGGGGGTAGTTAGTTCAGATTCACAAACACTAAGGCACGATATTGTTTTCTGCAGTAATACAGTATATAAATTCTATAGTAGTATTATTAGTTTGATTGTAATAGTATTAATTAATTGGAGTGGAATATATACTGATGGAAAAATGAAACGCAACATTTTCTGGAATGAGAATACAATAGTTATAGCTTATTTACTTTCACAAAAAGTTGCCAAACCAGCTCTCAACTGGCTACCCACTGAAGCTAAGCAGGGTTGAGCCTGGTTAGTACCTGTTTGGGAGTCCTCCTGGGAAATCTATGGTCGCTGCTGGAAGTGGTATTAGTGAGACCAGTAGGGGGCACCCACCCTGCGGTCTGTGTGGGTCCTAATGTCCCAGTATAGTGATGGGGACGCTAGACTGTAAAAAGGCACCATCTTTCGGAGACGTTAAACTGAGGTCCTGACTCTCAGTGGTCATTAAAGATCCCCGGGCATTTCTCGAGAAGAGTAAGGAGTTATCCCAGTGTCTGGGCCAAATTTCCCCCCTCGGCCTTTACTGTGGCCTCCATATTTTTCCCCATGTATGATTATCTTGCACTTGCCCTGTGATGGACTGACACCCCATCAGGCGCCCGTTACTTGCTGGGTAGGCTCCGGCTTTCAGCGACCCCGAATGAGATAATGGATGGATAGATTCCTTAATTCCTTTAACAAACTTAAATTTGTTTTAAGCCCTCTGACAAGTAATATAGTTTGTGCAGTGAGGCATTGCAACTTGGCAATCAGATGAAAGCTCGGTAGGTGCACTTTTTCCCAACAAGGTCCAGGTGGAACAATCTCTGATCAGGTCACCTTTAAAAAGGCCTTAGTTCAAAGCTTAGGTCACTGCAAGAAAAAGGCCACACTTAGTCAGTTTTCTGTGCATCCCGTAATGCCTCGAATGTCACCAAAAGCAAGGGAGAGGGCCATTGGCATTCTGCGGGCAGGCATGTCACGTGCCAGCATTGCCAGACACTATGGAGTAAGCCGCTCCACTTTGTCCCGACTGCAGAGAAGGTTTCAGCAGACCAGCAGGACAGATGACTGTCCAAGATCTGGTTGCCTTCAAGTGACCACACCAGAGCAGGACCGACACACCAGACTGGTCCATCTGAGAGATCGTTTCAGATCTGCCACCCGTAGTGCTGCAGAAACTGCTGGCAGACACAATGCCCGCATCAGTGACAGGACAGTGCAGCTCCATGCTTCTGGCCTTAGAACAAGGTGACCTGTCAGAGGCTCTCTGCTAACACCTCCTAGACATCACACCTGATCGGTTTGGGCCAAACAGAGGCTGCAATGGACTCGTCAGCAGTGGCATCAGGTCCTCTTCACAGATGAGTCACTCTTCAGCCTGTTCCATGCAGATGGGAGGGCCAGAGTGTGGCGGAGGAGGTGTTGCGTTTCTTTTTCCATCAGTATACTGTACTTTTCTATTTTTATTGCTTAGTGCTTTAGGTACATGTGTGTTTTCTGCTGGTATTGTAATGATACTTTTATAATGGACAGCCTCAGAGTAGATTTGCTTGCTCTTCTATATCTTGTCTGTAACAGAATTAAACAGAATATTATACTGTAAATGTTTTAGGTCAGTCATGAATTTTATCGAACTTTGAAATTTCATTTGCTGCTTCTACACTGTTTGCTTCCTCTATGTCTGAATATATAACCAATTTAAAATTTAAACAGGAATCTAGATCACTGAGATAAAAATAATAAAGAGCATTGGTACTAGTACAGATCCCTGTGGTACTTGATTAATTACATCACCCCAATCTAACTTTTCATCCTTATCTGTATCCTCTTTTTTCTGTTTAATAGTTCTCACTTGATTCCCTGAATCCCTACCATCTACAATTTGAGAATTAACCTGTTGTGAGAAACTAATGTATGTAAAAATCCGTCTGTACACAACATCATATGCCCAATGTATATCCATTACTGTTATTGGTATCAATCACATCAAGTAATCACATATCTAATTTATTCAGTTTAATCAAACTCACTTCACCTATGGCCTTCTCAATTTAAGACTACAGCTTTGAAGTAATCTCTTTTAAATTTTTAATCTAATACTTAATTTAATATGGCAATTTTCAGCAAGTTGTGTAGATTTTATTACCATACAGTATATCTACCATATCATACTATTATCACATTTATGTTAGAATTCCTCCACATGCATGAGTAATATTTATCCTTGTGCTAAAAGATTTTATGACATTGTTTATTCTTTCATTTTAACCTTAAATACACTTCAGAATGAAATCTGAGATATCTGAGCTGAAAAGATGTTTTAAAAGCTTGAAGTTGTTACTGAATTACTTATACTTACCTATATAATCCCATTTTTGCTTTTTTTAAAAAGTTAATTCTATCATCAATAATTAAATATACATTTTCCATTCAAGTTATTTCTGCACAGATCAGGCACTTGTTTTAACTATATTAAATGCACATGATATTTTACAGTAAAACTGAAAAAGAAAAATTGTTAAAATGATCATAAGTAAATAATTATATATCCCCTTTTGATGACATATTTAAAAGTAATAAACCAGTTTAAACACTTAAGTTACCTTAAAAAGGACAAACATTTATTTACAATAAAACACACCCAGATTTTGTCATGCTGTTTTGTCCAGATTTAGAAAACTGTATCACTGTCCTGATATTTACTGACAATGGCGAGCAGATCGCATACGTATATCCATTTTGCATTCGCTGCTACATTGAGAAGTCAATCAGTTCTTTAAATCTGGTAACATTGGTACACTGAAAATACTTAAAAAGTATTCATTTTGTATGTAGGACATTTTACATGTCCAGATGAAGCCATTCAAAGTGCACAGTACAAACCCATACTGCATGCAACTACCTACGTCATATTGCCATATGTGATTGGTTGGCCAAAATGACCGACAGGGGCACTCGTGGTGCATTGGGTCAGTAGTGGAAAGATTTAATCATTTAATCTCTTTACTGTGCACGTTTTAATCCGCTCAGTATTGAATATTTATATGGAATTTTACAACTTAAGGGAAATTTTAGTAGCTGAGCATAAAAAGAAGAGGAGCATAATGCATCTGAAGGTCATAAACAATATTAATTCAGGAACATAAACATATTATGTAAACTGTATATTGCTGGTATTGGTAGTTTAAAGAAAAAATACACACCAGTATTCCATTTCTCCCTAAACATTTTAAGCATCAAAGTCTTACATGTGGATATTTCAGAAACGTTTTTACGTGCTCCTTCTGACCATATTACTGTACGTTTATATACTTTGCGAAAAGTGATCGTTTTAACCTTTTCTGCGAATGCGCTCGTTATCGAGTAAACAAAAGCATACTTTTAGAATTTGATTAATGGGGAATATAATATGGAATCGTATATCTAAAGAAATTAATAACGATATACAGTGCCTTGCGAAAGTATTCGGCCCCCTTGAACTTTTCAACCTTTTGCCACATTTCAGGCTTCAAACATAAAGATATAAATTTTTTATTTTATGTGAAGAATCACCAACAAGTGGGACACAATTGTGAAGTGGAACGAAATCTATTGGATTTTTGAAACTTTTTTAACTAATAAAAAAATGAAAAGTGGGGCGTGCAAAATTATTCGGCCCCTTTACTTTCAGTGCAGCAAACTCACTCCAGAAGTTCAGCGAGGATCTCTGAATGATCCAATGTTGTCCTAAATGACTGATGGTGATAAATAGAATCCACCTGTGTGTAATCAAGTCTCTGTATAAATGCACCTGCTCTGTGATAGTCTCAAGGTTCTGTTGAAAGCGCAGAGAGCATCATGAAGACCAAGGAACACACCAGGCAGGTCCGTAATACTGTTGTGGAGAAGTTTAAAGCCGGATTTGGATACAAAAAGATTTCCCAAGCTTCAAACATCCCAAGGAGCACTGTGCAAGCGATCATCTTGAAATGGAAGGAGTATCAGACCACTGCAAATCTACCAAGACCTGGCCGTCCCTCTAAACTTTCAGCTCAGACAAGGAGAAGACTGATCAGAGATGCAGCCAAGAGGCCCATGATCACTCTGGATAAACTGCAGAGAACTACAGCTGAGGTGGGAGAGTCTGTCCATAGGACAACAATCAGTCTTACACTGCACAAATCTGGCCTTTATGGAAGAGTGGCAAGAAGAAAGCCATTTCTCAAAGATATCCATAAAAAGTCTCGTCTAAAGTTTGCCACAAGCCACCTGGGAGACACCCCAAACATGTGGAAGAAGGTGCTCTGGTCAGATGAAACCAAAATCGAACTTTTTGGCCACAATGCAAAACGATATGTTTGGCGTAAAAGCAACACAGCTCATCACCCTCAACACACCATCCCCACTGTCAAACATGGTGGTGGCAGCATCATGGTTTGGGCCTGCTTTTCTTCAGCAGGGACAGGGAAGATGGTTACAATTGAGGGGAAGATGGATGCAGCCAAATAAAGGACCATTCTGGATGAAAACCTGTTGGAGTCTGCAAAAGACCTGAGACTGGGACGGAGATTTATCTTCCAACAAGACAATGATCCCAAACATACAGCAAAATCTACAAAGGAATGGTTCACAAATAAACATATCCAGGTGTTTGAATGGCCAAGTCAAAGTCCAGACCTGAATCCAATCGAGAATCTGTGGAAAGAGCTGAAAACTGCTGTTCACAAACGCTCTCCATCCAACCTCACTGAGCTCGAGCTGTTTTGCAAGGAAGAATGGGCAAGAATTTCAGTCTCTCGATGTGCAAAACTGATAGAGACATACCCCAAGCGACTTGCAGCTGTAATCGCAGCAAAAGGTGGCTCTACAAAGTATTAACGCAAGGGGGCCGAATAATTTTGCACGCCCCACTTTTCATTTTTTTATTAGTTAAAAAAGTTTCAAAAATCCAATAGATTTCGTTCCACTTCACAATTGTGTCCCACTTGTTGGTGATTCTTCACATAAAATAAAAAAATTATATCTTTATGTTTGAAGCCTGAAATGTGGCAAAAGGTTGAAAAGTTCAAGGGGGCCGAATACTTTCGCAAGGCACTGTAATTATATTCATGTACATGACTTTCTATTGATATGTGTATGGGTGTTTCAGTGTGTGTCTAGTGACTGTGTCTGTGGTATGATGGCTCAAGTAATTGACTTAGAAGGCTGAGGGTGGGTGTTCAAATCCAGCCTGCACCATGAGTTTTCTTTTAACAAATAAACATTTTTTTGAAAAACTAAAATAGCTAATATTATGGGCATTATATTGACCTTTTTCGTATTTCTAAATATGACAACATGTTCGTACTGTATGTACACAGCGGTACTGCAGGGTGTAGGCCGCAAACCCATGTGAGCCCGAAAGCCCTGCGTTAATGTAGCGCATATTTCTAAATATCACAACATGTTTGAAGCTAATTAATTTATTAATAACAACGAATAATTTCAAACGGGTACTGATATTATTACTGACAATAAATATTATCGACACTATATTGAATTTGTTGGTATTTCTAAATATCACAAAACATTCAGTTAAGTGATTATCCGTACAGATACAATACAATCACATGGGAAGACAAGAGAATGTCATTGTACTGTATCTGTACGGAATGTAGGGAAAAACTTGCAGCTTACTGGTTCGGGCTGGCTGGCTGTGCCAAAAAATAAATAAAAACCAGTTTAACAACTCTTAAGCAAACTGTAGTTTTTGTTAACACAACTTTATCAGTAAAAAGACCACGGGCACTTTTCCTCTCCCCTACATTTTCAGAGTAGAATAGGTGTACCTTCCAATGAAAGACAGTCCCCCTTCTCCCCACAGACAGACAAACAAATGTTTTCACTGCCTATTAATTCAATTTTAATTTCAATTCAAGGTGCTTTGTTAGCATGACCGATAGCTACACTCAGTGTTGCCAAAGCAAATAAAAATAATGAAATTCACATGAAACAAAATAAAAAAAGTAAAATAAAATAAATGAAATCTACAGACATAATTATTTGACAAGTTATTCAGAGGGAAAGGTGGTGACATCACCGGACTGGCAAGCATGCTTTTTAGATAACGCAATTTCATATTATATTCCCTATTAATTTAAATTCTAAAAGTATGCTTTTGTTTACTCTGATAGCGAGCGTATTCGCAGAAAAAGTTAAAACTATCACTTTCCTCACAAAGTATAAAAACAATATGGTCAGAAGGAGCATGTAAAAATGTTTCCAAAATAATTATTAAATTCTGAAAAGTATGAGTTTCTTTTACTGTGATAATGAGTGCAAGTATTCATGGAAAATGGTAATCACTTAACTTTGAATGTTTTTTATAATTAGAAAGACCGACAAATTCAATAGAGTGTCGATAATATTTATTGTCAGTAATAATATCAGTAGCAGTTTGAAATTATTGATTGTTAGTAATAAATGACTTAGCTTTGAACATGTTGTGATATTTAGAAATATAAAAAATATAGTCAATATAGTCAAATATAGTCAATATAGTGCCCATAATATTTGCTATTTTAGTTTTTCAAAGAAATGTTTATTTGTTAAAAGAAAACTCATGGCGACAGCTGGATTTGAACATCCACCTTCAACCTTATAAGTCAGTCACTTACACCATCACGCAACAGAAACAGTCACTTTACAAAAACTGAAACACCCGTACACATACAGTATCAATAGAAAGTCTTATACTACTGTTTGTGCTAGAGTACATGAATATAATTATATCGTTATTAATTTCTTTAGATTCAATATTCCATATTATATTCCCTATTAATCAAATTCTAAAAGTATGCTTTTGTTTACTCTGAAAATGAGCACATTCGCAGAAAAGGTTAAAATGATCACTTTTCACAAAGGATATAAATGTACAGTAATATGGGCAGTAGGAGCACGTAAAAAAGTTTCCAAAATATCCACATGTAAAACTTTGATGCTTAAAATGTTTAGGGAGAAATGGAATACTGGTGTGTACTTTTTCTTTAAACTACCAATACCAGCAATATACAGTACAGTTTACATAATATGTTTATGTTCCTAAATTAACAAGTAAAAGGTTTATTCCATACTGAAAAAAAGAAGAAAGAGAACACAACGTTTCGGCCGTGGAGCCTTCTTCAGGTGTGAGAGAGACAAGGCAGTAGGCAAAGGTAACGTGGCGGGACAACTGTAACGATCAGTTCTATCCGGACCCTATGCGGACGACACAATCCGAAGAAGTGGGGGAACACTGGGGAAACGTCATGCAGGAATACGGGGCTGAAGACAGGGGGGCGTGTCCAAGGTGCGCTGGTGCACGGGGGAGGTGTGGCCGAGGCGAACAATCCAAAAGAGTAGTTCTTAGAGAGTATCCAAAACAGAAAGGTAAGTCCAAAACCAGGAGATCATCAAAACGCTGAATTAAAACACGAAGGCCGGGTCGGAACCGGCAGACAGGGAACAGGAACGGGAACAGAGATTAAAACCTTGACGGGACCAGGCGCTTCCAGGTCCCAGACTCGCACGATACGGAAATCAGATGCAGAGCCCGGATGAGCGTCAGCGCCTGGCTTTTAAGGTGGGCTGGGAATAGGGAACAGGTGCACAGAATAAAGTCTCACGTGAAAGGGCTGGAGCACCCTTAAGGAGGGGGGACTATAATCGTGAAAACAACAAAGGCTGGGAGGGAGGAGGAGTGAGAGGCGGGAGCAGGGGACAGAAAGAGAGGCCAATCAAGAGGTGTGAAGTCAGAATAGGTGTAGAGAGCTGTGAAATGAAACTTCCAATGAATGGAGAAAATTTAAAAGAACAGTAGTCTGTCCTTAACAGAAGGGAGAATGTGTGATCCTAGCTGCAGAATAATTTTGGTTTCAGTATGCTTTCTGATGTATGAGTTTGGAAAACCGTCTTTGAGAACGTAGATGGAGAGATAAGAGTGGTCGTGGCCGGTGAAATGAGAAACAATGGGCTTAGAGAGATCTTTAATCTTCACAGCCCTGGCATGTTCTCTGAAGTGGTCTCCGAGTCTCCTTCCTGTTTCTCCAATGTAGATGGCTGGGCATTTACTGCAAGAGATACAGTAAATAAGGTTGCTGGAGGTACAAGATGCCATCTGGGTACACATCTGCAATGTGAATTCCTGTGTTTTCGTATTCAACTCTTGAATCCTGGCTAGTATGTTCTTTAACTGTTGTTCATCCGTCTTTCCTGGCACCACTGCCTTCTCCAGCTCATCACAGATCTCAATGCCTTTGTTACATAACGTAACAAAAGATGATTTCATTTCACAGTCATCTTCTTTCTTTACAAGAGATTTAACTTTTCTGAATCCCTTATCCTTTGTCCAATTTGTTTCTACCATTTTACTTCTCTGATCATGAAGTTTCTTTTTGTCAATGCTTTTGCTCTCAGAACTGTAGTTCAACAGGCTTTTTGAAAAGGTAAACAGCTCTTCAGTTTTTGCCACAATGTTTCTTGCTGAGCTCATGTTACACATTTTCTTTTCTTCTGTTTCATTTCCAGTTTCATGTGAATCTGTGCTTGAACTCAAACCGAGCAAAAGCTGAGGAACAAAGTGACAACTTTAAGTGCTGCATCCTCAAATGCAAGTCCAACCAATTGAGATCCAGTTGGCACAGAAATTATGGCATCTTTGTATATGTCTTGGGCTTCTTTGAGTTGCCTGTGTACATCATTGTGATATCTCTCTGACATTTCTTTTGCTTTTTCTGCAGATTTCTTTCTCATTTCTGCAATGGTTATAGCCTTCTTAACCTCTTTCAGGTTTTCTTGATAAAATGATAAAATGCACTAGTGTAGTTCTCCAGTAGCTCAGAAATCAAGTTGATTAATCATTGGAAGTCATTCTCAACATTAATCTGCTACAATGTTTACTTTTCTGAGCTGATTAGGAAGGAGTGTCTCAATGAGTTCTTTATTATCCTGCATGAATGTCTGAACAATCATTTTCACACCCTTGGGTATGTTTAAGCTGTAGAGATAAATTTGATCCATGTTTTTATGGGCTGTGTTGAATGCTTTCCATCCATCATTACATACCTGCATCAAGCAGGCTCTGAATGACTCAGGGTATCTGATATATGTGTATGTTTCATCAGGTGTGTGCTTATTTATTGAAAAATCACATGCAGAAGATATGAATACTAGTTCATCCAGAATGGCTATAGAGATTGGACCCGGTACTAAGAACTCCTCCCAGTTCTCATATGATCTAATTTTCAGTTCAGTCTCCTCCCTGACATCCTGAGCTCTGTAGATCATTTGGAGTCCATCATTCATTTTAGACAGACAGTTGGATGCCATGATGTGTTTTCTATAAAAATGGAAAAGCTTTAGTTCAAGGTATCCTTTTCTACTTTTTACAATTACTTCAGCTTTTTCTGTCTGACTTAAAGTTGTAATTAATTAACCATAATCTGTTTGTTAGTGATCGTGACAAATCACATTATTAATAATTCCTTTCAAACAAAACTTTGTTTGGTAATGAGTAATTACCATAGTGACTGTGCTGCCACAAAATTATTACAGTGAAAAAGACTATGAGATTTCCACTTAGATTTTTTAAAAATCCAATAATTACAAAATGGCACATCAACTACCTAATGTAACTGAATTACTGTAGTTCCTTCTAACTTACTGAAATTTATATTCAGTAAGTTATTAAATATAAATTTATATTTATATTTACTGAAACTCATTAAATATGTTGCATATGTTTAATCTCAAAGAGAAAAAAATAAGTTTGAGCTTGTTACAAAAGAAACAGCTCACATGAAAACAAAACAACAAAGTGATTTACATAATAATGAATAATGGAAAATGACCTACTGTTCAAATTTAAAGTTACAAGTGTCAAATTACATTATCCCCAAATTAAAGAAAAATACAAAAATATATACTGTATGAATTTCAGTCACATATCTTCATTCCTATTGCACATTTTTAACAAATACAAATGTATTTGTAAAACACCAGTTCAAAAGTGAAAACACTAGTTCAATTTGTTTAAGTTAGTTTGTTCCTTCACTAATACTGGAGTATTGTTGACTTCACTGCAGCTAGAACATAAAATCATATACAATACATACATCTCTGAGATTCACTTTTAAAATGTGCTCCATGTATTTTAAGGAATCTCATAAATGACAAAACAGATATGTTTAAAGGGCTGGATATAACAGATGCAGATATTACAGATCATGCAATTAAAAAGACAAATGTCTCATCAGGAATGTTGGACCTTTCTGCTGTATATGTTTGTAATATGGCAGGACCTCATAGCTCAATTGTATCCCACACTACTGTATTTGACAGGCAACTTGAAAGAAACACTCAGTGCCACAGACCTATGTCCTGTCATGTAATGTAATAAATTTTATGTGGCTAAGCTAGTGCTAATAAACCTGCCTCCCAACCCACATGTACTAGAGTTGGAGTCAATTCGTAACTAAATGAAAAATGGCTGATAAATGTCATTTCAATTGTTGAAATGGAACTGAAAGTTTTAAGGATACAGAACAGGAATGAATAGCTAAAGTTCTTCATTCCATGACATTCCACACACTAAAAAAATCAATTCCTCACTTGTTTCATACACTACTGCAAATTATTTTTATGGATTCATGGACGTGCTTTACATATATGACACAAGACTGTTGAAGAACCTTGTTGATTACCCAAGCCCTGCTTTGGAAGATATTTGTGTGTGGACTCTGATCTAGTAAAGTATATCAAATTTGAAATTTAGATTTGGTTTTGGCTACCATATCAAAAGTTTCTTCAGACCAAACACAGAAACAAACAAAAAAAAAACGTTTTTTGCAGGTTGATTAATCTCTTTACAGCTCCTCCTGGTTCCAACTTTAAAACTTCCAACATACAACCTGATCAGATGACGCTGATCTTCAAATTCTACTGGAAAGAAAACCAAAGCAATTTCCCTTTCTTGGCATTAGCTTCATTGAATCTGTTTTACTGCTACTTAAAATCTACTTAATACAGAATATTAATATAGAATCATGTAACTAATAAGAAATTGTGGTAGGTGAAAATAAAAAAGTTTCTGAATGTCATTAACAATATTAATTTACAGTATGAATATAAATATAATCTGGAAGGTTTTGATGTGCTTGTTTAAACTACATTTTTAATTTGTTAATGTTATTATTTAAAATGAAAGGCTCATAGTTTGTATTTTGGTTTGTCCAAACTGAGAGATGCTTTGAATCAGTGGTAGAATGTGCGCCTGTCACCTGGAAGGTCCTGGGTTTAATTCCTGGGAAATGCACAAGTTGTAACTTTAACAAATAAAAACTCTTTCTCTAACAGTAAAATATAATAAATAATATGTATATTACATTGATTATTTATTATACTACATATATTATTTTATATACATAATAGTATGTTAAATATTAAAATAATATTAATAATAAATAAATTACACAAATGGGTAAATGTGTGAATACTGTCAATGGCAGGAGTAGAAGACGTTTGGAGAGAGTAAGAAAATTAAAATATGCCCTACATCAGTAATTGCAATTGAAGTTTTTTTTTGCCTATTTGCTTTTTAATACTATTCATTCATGCCATTATATATACTGTTTTTTATCATCTAAAATAACAAAGTCATATGAAAAATACAACAAAATACAAAAATTTATGTTAGGAAATGTTATGAATTAGTGAGGTTATGAAATATTGTATTCGCATCTCTCTCCACATCATTCTTCCCCTCTCTGTGATTGAGGAGGCTGGAATACCCTACAGAGTGTGAAAAGGAGAGGGGCGCAGCAAACAAAGTGAAAAAAGGGATTTCATATCATGAGAAGTTCAGTGAAACAGGACAAGCTGTAGTATGAGTTATAATTTAACTAACCATCATGTTCTTAAGCATGAGTATACTTTTGCAGATTTACACAGTTTAAACTGAAAAAGCAGGGTTAGCTATAAATGGTTCAGCAAATAAAAACAGGAAAAACAAAGGATCTGGCAGTAAAGTATTATATGAGAAAAGTTATGTTAGAATAAGTAATGAAAGTTATTAAATTATATTGTGAAACAATATCCACATATATCCATACATCAGCTATTACAGCCATTCTTGCAGACTGCCTTCATCTAGAAGTAATTAGTTATACTTAATATTAGTATTAAGTTGCAGTAGTTACTAGCTCGCTTTGCCTGCTAGGGCATACGGGTTGACATCGGCTGGAGGGGAGACGGACTATAGAAATAATCAATAATCGTTTATAAATGTTATATTTACCTAAAAACTCCAATTCCCATGAAACCTACTGGGCAACATCCTGGCATCTACACAAGATGCCAGGAGGTTGCTCAGTGCTTTTTGGGGGAATTTTAATTGTATGTGGTGGCATCCTGTGGGTCTCGCCTCATGCTAGTGCTCTGCTTTAGCTGTTCAAATATCTCACTGTAAAAAGAGGTATTCAGACATCAAATAACACAGCTTTGTGATCAGAAAGCTGTAAGAAAGGATTAATGATCCTTTAAAAAGATTAAAAGGATCAATGATCAGAAAGTCAATTGAACTTATGAATAACATTAATTTTTATGACCGTGTAGGCAGACAAGATCTACAGACAAGATCAAGGGTGTGACCACAAATCTGGGTGGGACAGTTTACCAGTTGCATGACATCAAAGCAGTCCTAAGTGGATATAAAATCAGAAGCAGATTTACAGTCCAAGGAGTCAACACGAATATCAAAATCACAAGCATTAATACTGGGCTGGTCATAGTACATAGTAATGTCAACAGATCAGTTGACTCTATGCCATGTAAGAGGACCCGGGGAAGGGTCATTTCTAACAGGTATTTCAGGAACGAAACACTGAAAATACTAAATATGGACCTTAGCAAAATGGCGGCAAAAAGAAATCAGCTGACCAGGAAATGGAAAGGGTCTATTCTGAGAAACAACGAGACACAGCTGAGCCGCATCAGGAGCCGAAATATAAGTGCCCCGGAGACAGTGAACAGGGCGGAAGCCGGTAAGGTGAATGCAGTTTGGAGGAGAAGAGAGGAAAGAGGTGCATGTTAAGGATCGGGCTAAGGAATACGGACTACTGAAAGGAGAAAAGGTTTATGGTTTTGGATTACGGACACTGGTTAAGGATACATCGCGGATTGGCTTTATTATGGACTTTTGGAAATTGGATCGGATCAGGACTAAGGGAACGGATTGCGGACTGTATTCGGAAGACAGTTGGAGGAAGAAACGCCACAGATCTCTGGAAAGAAAAGTGTGGTGTGAGTACTACCGTCATTTACATAAACTCTTCCCCGGAGACACCACAGCCTCAACAGAGAAAATGCTTTGAAAGAGCTTGAAAGCTTAAGAGGAATGGAAGAGAATTCCAGGAGCAGATAGAGATAGTTGTAATACATTAGGAACACAATTGGCCTGCCTACCACTTTACTTCAGCATTGGAGAGTTGAAGGGTGTTGGGTTATGTGAGAGCTTTAACAAATCTAGCAGTTGACAGAAGGGGAAAATGTGTTTTGGAGATGCATGAATCCAGCAGAAACAGGAGATAAAACCAAGATGCATAAAAAATACTGTAATGAAATAGAGGTGGTAATGGGTTTGCACTCCATAGTAAAGGAGATGAGAAATCTCAGAAAATCATTTAAACTAAATTCAGCCTAATAAAAGAATGTGTATGAGGACAATTCTGACCATCCTTAGACAAGGTACATGTATGTTTATTCCAGCCTTGGAGAGGTCATCAAAGGTCTGGTTTCTTAGGATCTAAGAGAACAGGAAGTCTACCAACGAAAGTGGGGTAAGGGGGTTGCATGGATATGCAGAAATTTCATGTAAGGGAGCAAGATGTGTAACAGAAGGGTATTTCACTCTGATGGAACTTCAGTATTTCTAAAAACTGTATAGACCGATATATAACTATAAATGACAGTTGTGATGTGAATACAGAATGTAATAAATGACAAAAAATTATATCTATAATTAAGCACTCTATAAATTTGTGGTAAACTAAAAAAATAGTAGTCTGTTGACTAAACATACCCATTCTACTTCATTTTTCTAATATCTCCTGGAAACTTGATCATTCATGTCAAAGTCTGTGTCATTAAGTTGTTTTATGTAACCATTTGTAACATTAAGTTGTTTTATGTAGGTGTTTTCTTCTGTTTGAAGAAGCAGAAGAGTGACATCCAGGCCCAGATTAATTCTGAGGTGTATTTGTCCAGTTTCTACAAAATTGTTTTTCAAATTTTAATGGAAAATCTGCATATACTAACACTTCTCTAAATGATAAAAAAAACTGGACTGTATTTTACTGTTTATTATTTCGTAATTGAATCATTTTTTAAATTATGCCTTTGTAAGAAAATCAGTTGATAAATATAGAAACCTGAAGACAAATGCATATAAGTACTTACACTTATTAAACTTTGTTGAGGATGGTCTCACTGCATACAGGGAACTGCTAACTCACAGATCTGAAAATGAATTGAAAAATAGTCCAGTGTTGAAAATGTAATAATATTAATCCATAATCTAATTCAGGTGCAGTTGAACTTATTTATTGGTACATTAAAAGTGATAGAATAACACACAGCTAGTTACATACCTTCATCTTAAGCATTTTACCAAATATACATTTATTAAAAACTAAAATTTAAATGTCAAGAGCATTCACTTATACTGTATGTACACAACAAAGTTATATTGTACAATATTATAAAATATATTAGATGAATACAGTTCAGTCTTAGATAGTGTTAGAAACTCATTAAGGAAGCTGAAAATTTCACAGCTGGAAATCTCAAAGATGCCAGCCAAGCCAAGTCAAGACAATAAAAATGATCTGCAAAAGTAATTAAGTTACCAATGGCCTATCTATAGAGAAATATGTTTTCAGAAATGTGCAATAAAAAATAAAGAAGTCTGTCTTCCAGTTGAAAGGGAACATAAGTTCATCTGGTTGCCAATCCTCCACCAGTTTTATTTATTTTTTTGTTTTGAATTTAATCATATGTTTATCTACTTACCAGCAGCCATATCACCCTGCAACTCACAACTGGCAACCCACTGAAGCTAAGCAGGTGTGAGCCTGGTCAGTACCTGGATGGAAGACCTCCAGGGAAAAACTAAGGTTGCTGCTGGAAGAGGTGTTAGTGGGGCCAGCAGGGGGCACTCACCCTGCGGTCCATGTGGGTCCTAATGCCCCAGTATAGTGACGGGGACACTATACTGTAAAATAGGTGCTGTCCTTCGGATGAGACGTAAAACCGAGGTCCTGGCTCTCTGTGGTCATTAAAAATCCCAGGGCGTTTCTTGAAAAGAGTAGGGGTGTAACCCTGGCGTCCTGGCCAAAATTTCCCATTGGTTGTTATCAATCATGGCCTCCTAATAATCCCCCTCTATGAACTGGCTACATTACTCTGCTCTCCTCCCCACTGATAGCTGATGTGTGGTGAGCTGCACATTGGTGGTGGCTGAGGGGAGTCCCCATTACCTGTAAAGCCCTTTGATTGGAGTGTCCAAAAAAGCGCTATATAAGTGTAAGCAATTATTATTATTATTATTACAGTGTCCTCTAAAGTTGAGTTACCAAAGTTAAAGCTTATCTGATCTATCTGTTAAAATTGCCAGAACCTGATCTCTAAGACTGATCAAAACAGTGCTCTCACTTTCAAGTATAGAGGAATAGGAGGGAGATTGTGCTCCTGTTTTTCTCTTTGTCTTCCCTGTTTCTCTCTCTATCATCTCTGTGCCCTCTCCTTGTCTCCTGTCCTTTATATTTATACTGAGTTCATTGGCAGTTAAAGTTGATCAGAGTAAATCACTAAAAAAACCTTTGCTGATTTGTGTTTACCTTCCTCTTCCCCACCAGCAACTTAGGAAACACTTCAAATGATGGCTATTGTTTTAGGTTTAATGACTTAGGCCTTAGGCCTCAAGTAATGTAATAAGATGTGAATGGAAAGCAAAAGTAAATTTTGATACTACTAGCTAACATTAACATACATTTTAAAATGTTAGGTTCATTCCATATATTTGAACACATTAAAACAAAAACATACTTTGTTGGGTGCTCCAGTTTTCTTCCACAATCTAAGACATACAAGTGAGTAATTGGGTTCTCAGAAAGATTAGCCCTGGTATAAGTGGGTGTGCTCGGTGATGAACTAGTGTCCTGTGCGGTGTGTATCCTGTCTTGCTTCCGTTGCTTTCTAGGTTAGACTCCACCATTGCCTGTGACACTGTGCTGGATACAAGGCAATTGGATTTTATTCTATTGAAAAGCTTTGGAACATTTGACCAGCTTTTTTAAAATATTCTTCTCTTCTTCAGAGGTCATGTGGCATGGCTGGCATAGTTTCGTTCTTCCTGAAGGGGGAAAACTTTTTCTTTCTTTTTCTTTCTTTTTAAAACTAAGTGTCTGATACTGACAATTCTTGAATTGACAAGATTTGAACAAACTTTTTGTACAGATATTTAATTAAAATGTGGAAACGGATGGTGAGTTAATACAAAAGTTAGAGCTCAGTAATAAAAAGTTTGAGCTGTTATGTTAGAAACTTTTTTCTATGGACTCAGACATGAATATATTTCCAGTGTATTCAAGTCTGTGAGGTTCATTGCTAAAGACTCCTTTCTCAGCATCACTTAGCAGTAAAAAACAAAGAATTTGTCAGATACTGAAGATTATTTATATCTAATTAAACAATTAATTCTATTAAATTCAATACTTTAATCCCAATAGCAACTAGTTGCATGAAATCTTTCAGTTCATACTATTAAAAATGTACAATACAAACATAGAGTACAACACATAATAGACAGCATTCACCCAACACATTCACAAACCACCCTAAACACCAGTAATAAAATAAGTAACAGTGGGGTAAATATTGGTGAGATAAATAACAGTGGGTCCTGATAGAATAACAATGAGGCATGCAAATATATCAAGTAAAGTGCAGAGTTAATCATTCTCACAGCCTTGGGGAAGGTGCTGATATGGAACCTAGTAGTTATTGCCTTGATAGATCTAAGTGACTTACCAGAGGGCAGGAAAATAAACAGTGGCTGGCCAGAATGGGAAGGGGTTGGCAAACATCTTTAGAGATTTGTATTTCAGTCTAGAGAAGTAGAATAAGTCTACAGAGGAAATCTGCAACCCAATGATGTTGGAGGTGATATACAGTACTGAACACTACACTCTCTAGGTGCTTCTTGTCCTGGGCAGAAGTGTTGCCATACTACACAGTAATGGAGAAGGTTAAAACACTCTCAACGACAGCTCTATGGAAAATTATTTCACTGCTTTTTGTGACACTCCAAACTTCTTTTGCTGTCTCAGGAATAACAGCCTCTGGTGAGATTTCTTGACCATAATGGATGTGTTGGAGATGGTTGTGCCCAGAAATTAAAAGTTCTCCTCCAGCTCTCAGGCCTGCTCATTGATGTACAGTGGTGAGAGTGCTTCTTTGCCGCACCTATGGTCTATCACAAGTTCCTTTGTTTCACTGATGATCTAGGTTATTTAGGCTAAACCATTCAACTAAGTCAGCCACTTTATTTCTGTAAAGTGATGTACAGTATCGTTGAGCTCTATGAGAGTAGTGTCATCAGCAAACTGCAACATTTTGACTAAATGTAAATGCAAAATACAGTCATTTGTGTACAGATAGTAAAAGAGAGGTAATAAGACACAACACCAAGTAGCTGTGCTCAGGGTGAGAGCCTTAGAGAGGGTATCCTTCAGCTTTGCCACCTGCTTCCTATCAGAAATGATATCCAGTAGTCAGTAACACATAGTCTGATCAATATCCATCTCTGCCAGCTTATCAAAAAACTTGAGAAGGATGATGGTGTTAAAAGCAGAACCATAGCCAATAAATAGGATCTGGGCCTACGTGCTGGGAGCTTCTAGATGTTGAAATATACAATATCATGGAGCCCAAGGTAGAGTGCGTCCTTTACTGAACTGTTTGCTCATTAGGCAAATGGGCTTAGGTCCAGGTACATGTTTGACAGGAAATTGGCTATAGGTCACTCAAAAACTTTCATAATAACAGATACAGTATGAAGGCTACTGGTCTGTAGTCATTGAGGGAGCTCACAGTAGATTTCTTAGATACTGGTATTATAGTGTAGAAATCTGACTTGTAGTTTTGGGTAATTACTCCTGACCTGTCTTGAGTGAATTGTAAATAAACATATGCTGTTCTACATGACAAAGCCACCTCCATTCAGGCAATAATATAGGATGACTATAGCTGGACTATGACTGAAACCCACTGTAATTTGGGGCAATGTGGGAAACACACCTGTGTGCGTCTTCTCTCACTGTTCTCCTGAAATAGCCATTTTTGTCACAGTTACTGTGTACTCATCTCAAACCTTCACTGAGCTGTGCTGTGACTCCTTTTATGCCTACAATTGTATCTAAAAGCAGTGTGGTACCTTATCATGTTTACATGATAGATTGAAAATATCTGTAAAAATAAGAGTGAGCTGACATCCACAGGATCTCAGTGTAGATGTTAATATAAGGTCATATACAGATGCTTTCCTGCTGTTCTGAATGCAGAAAAACGTCTTAAATCATGCTCTTGAATGATAAAGGGTGGTTGGAAGGGCTGCACCAGCTGTCTAGAGCAGTCTGCTGCAGGTTGTATTCTGTGTTCTCTTTACTGCATGTTGGAAATTATATTTGCTAGTTTTGAAGTTGGCATTATCATCTTCTCTGAAAACCCTCTTTTTCTTTTCCCACAGGGTTTTAATTTCCCTGCTGAACCCGGGCTGTGTCAGAAACCCTATAGGCAGAATAGGAGGATCCTTATGCGTGACCAGAATCCCACAGAATGCAGAGTAGCAGAGGGACGATCCAAAAGACGAGATCCAAAGGCTAGGTCAATAAGGGAGACAAAGGGTCCAGTGATGAGAGATATCCAAAACAATCCAAAAGTCAGAATCCAGAAGGCAAGGTCACAAGGCGGAAGCAGAAGGTTAGCAACAGGAGATCAGTCAAAAGGCTGGGAAACACACACTGGAGAATACTGCAAGAGACTTTTCAATAGTGAGCATGGAAAGGTGTGTGAGGGGAGTTTAAATACTGAAAGGAAAGGGGTGTGATTGGATAATTGGTTAAGGGAGTGAGAATTTGAGGAATCCGGTGCATGTGAGAATGTGGTGGGTTCAATCAGGGATGAGATTGTGAACCAGTGATTCTGGGAGTGCAACGTCGTTTGCGAGGGAGAGTGTGGGGTGTGACAGGGATAGAATCGCGTTTCAGAGGAAGACTGTGGGGCATGACAGGCTGATTATTGTATTATATGCATTTGCTCTCACAAAACAGAATAATCCATTAATTCCTTACACTTGTATAGCACTTTCTGGATGCTCTATTCAAAGTGCTTTACAGTTAATGGAGACTCCCCTCCACGACTACCAATGTGCAGCACCCACCAGGATGATGTGACGGCAGCCAAAGTGCACCAATAGACTCAACACAAATCAGCTCTCAGTGGGGAGGAGAACAGAGTGATGAAGCCAATTCATACATGGGGATTGATAGGAGGCCATGATTAGTAAAGTCCAATGGGGAATTTGGCAATAACACCGGGGTATCACCCCTACTCTTTTACATCTCACTTGAAGGACTGAGCCTTATTTACAGTATAGTGTCCCAGTCACTATACTGGAGCGTTAGGACACTCACAGACCACAGGGTCACCTCTAATACTTTTTCCAGCAGAAGCCTTGGCTCTCCCAACCAGGTTCTGGACAGGCTCAAACCTGCTTAGCTTCAGTGGGTTGCCAGCTGGGAGTTATATATTTTATATATATCTACCTATCTGCTGTCTGTATTTTAGTTAACAATGTCACTCAACTGTGCTGGCCTTTAAGGAACCAATTAAAGATAATAATTTACATTCTCACATACAGATTCTAAATATATACAGTATAATTTAATTATATAAAACTAAAAGTTGTTTTTTTAGTAACAAACAATAAATGTAATAGAATATACTGTATACTGTATATGAAATGATCTGCTGTAATACAAATGGCTGATTCTTCACTAAGGGATTACAAGAAGAGTTAATAACTTCAGAGTTAAAATACATTTACTATAATGTGTTATGGTTTAACATGTAGGTTTATCGGTCTCATTTTATTACATCACATTCATATTCTCAGATATGCATAAATATGCATTTCTCAACTAAACATCAAATCTGTTTGGTATAATTGTTAAACCTTTGATAATTATAATGTGAATAAAAGAGTATTATACTCAAAAATCTGTTGGCCAAATATATTTGATGAGTAAAACTTCATGCTGAAGATGAGGCTGGGTGGATTGGTCCATAGTCCAACTCGGCTGCTGCTTGCTCTATGCTAGAATTGTCCCAGTGCGTAGAGAGAGAAATAGGAGACAGCTTTACCTAATGATCCTGAGGGTAGCTCTGCTTGAAGTTACCATGGCTGAACTTCAGTCTTGAAATAATAGTCTGTAAGACAATCTGTGTTTGTGAGACAAGGTAGACAGGTGAGAGAACTACTGTAGTTTTGTTCCAGCTATAACTTGGTTCTGAATATGCTTGGATATTCAGGATGTTGCCAACTGTCTTATTTCATTGATCAAGCAAAAATAACAGTGAGTTCTCGAACACAAGAATTTTTTTGTTGCAGACAGAATATCCTGGACAGAATTCTGGACTTTACTGACTCCACTCTGTCAACCTGGTGTCTTGATTTAAGTCTTGACTCAGACTGCTTGCAGTCACGTGGTTGGAAAAGTCAGATTGCCAGTTTAATTAAAATGAGATGAAGAGCCAGTGAGTTACCAATGAAAATGAGTTGGGTGACAGAGCTGGTGATTGTTTAAGATATTTCCCCATTGGTGAATCTTCCTTTGGGTGATGAACAGGGACCTTGGTTTTGGGAAGAAATAGACTCCAGAGCAGATGGAGCCTATCTGCACTGATAATTCATCCTGGATACACCTAATAATAATTCTGTGAAATATAGTGAAATAATATGCCTTGACACTACAGTTTCTATAATCTCCTATGACAAAGTATAGGAAACTCAATTTAATCAAAACTAAGAAACTAGACATAAAATGAAACTCATCACTTTATTTTGCATGGATGCTTGTAGAAAATATAGGATAACTGTGCATAATCTTGTCCTGTTCTAATATTTCTCAATAGTACACAGTTGCTGTTCATATACTTTATACAGCCTGCCAGGGCACACAGGTTAAAATAAATTGTGAAGAACCTGGGTATAGTATCTGGCTTCTATAGCCCAGGGACACTGCATTTCCTGTGAGAACTATAAACCCACTGGGTTATTTCCTAAAGTGCGTCTAGGCTGCCTGTCAATTGTAATGCCCTGCATTTTCACCACTGGTCTTCTATGACTTCTGTGACTGGTGAGCACTGAGAATCAACTCACAAAAGATCCCTTATTTAAAGGCTTATTTTTCTAAACAATGAGAAAATACAACAGGAGGGTTTTCAATGATTACTACAACCAGTAGTGGAGAGCTACCGGCTTGCATGAAAATGCTACTCCCAACTTCTGTGCAACCACTGTCTCATGTCATTACACCCTCTACTGTCTTACAAAACAATATCTAGTCATTACCCTTAATGTTCTTTTTCAATAAATTGGCTTATTTCTTCCTTTTGAACTGTTCAAAGATTCAACCCTACCATCTGCCCATTCAGTATTAACTCTAAGCAGGTGTGTAATTGAATCTAGTAGATCTAGTGCTGTCTTACTCTAAGTATTTTCCTCCTTGACTGAAGGGTTTTCTCTTGTTAATTTGTCTTCTTGTAGCTTTTTGGACTTCCCTTGTTTATTGTTCTTTGCTTCCAGTGTTTTGTTTTTTCTTCCTCAATTGCCTACTTGGTTCAGGACTTTGGCCTATTTCAAGACTTTGTTTGTGGATTGTATCTTATGAACCCACACAGGGTCCACTCCTTGTTACTCTGAGAAGTCTAGGCAGCCCTGTCAGAATACTGACCTGCCCACATTGACCCAGCAGAAACCAATGAAATCCAAGGAGTGTTGGCCCAACACTCACTCTCCAGTCCACCATGTCACACGGCTGCAGAGTATGCTATGGAGTTTAGCACCTAGTAGTGGAGGTTGGAATCATGAAGTGCTCATCTCTATTTTAGGTCAAGGGCTCTCGGAAGAAATAAAGGACCATTTGGGCCTCTGTCCCCTCTTTTGAATCTACAGAATGGTTTTGTTCAGAATTTGCCTATTATTTGATGTGGTGTCCAGACAGACTTGTTTAAAAGCATTTTTGATATATAATGTAACGACTCTATTTGAATCAATCCCCACTCACCTTTTAAAATGATCATAAATGTGTATATACAAAAATTAAAGAAAATTAATTACTGACCAGTGGAAAAATCTCGCCTTTTTTTTCTCTCAACCAAACCTCTGAGCAACATTCAAACACCCACATATAAATTGAGAGATTACAGAGAAACTCAAAAATGGCTTTTCTTCCAATTGTTTTTTTTTTATGTGGTTCTACTTAGGCTCTGTCCCTTAGTCAGTGAAACCTCAGCTGTGAGAGATATCATTATAAGAGCATTGTTAACCTGTATTTTATATTTATGTTAACCCATTGCTTATAAAACATTGTTTATGCTTAACAAGGTTTATTAAATACAATGCTATTTGATTAAAATAAAATCAGTCAGCAGACAGTAACAAAACAAGCTATTCATCCTTGGATAAGGAACAGAGTGCAAATTGTTAGAAATCAACTCAATGAACTTTGAGTAACAGACAGAAAGAGGGGATGTGTCAGTTTAGACAAAAGGAGGAAGTGACTACTAAGATGTGTTTTTGCGATGCTTGATGGTTATAAAGATAAGCTCATCAGTAAAACTGGCAGTGATCTTTCTCACCCTGCTGTACTGAGCCTTGACTTCAGTACTAAAATAAGAACTGATCTCTTCTTCTTTGTAGCCTGGACTCTGTTCCTTTCCTGACCTCCTGAAGAGGGGTGACCTCACCTGTCCACCTTCAGAAGAGACTCCATGATCATCTCCTCTGCTCTTCAGGGATAAAGGGTAACAACCCATCCTCTAAGCAACCAGACACTAAAAGTGATTATTTAGAATTGTTCAGTGTAGTCTTTAGCAATTAAAATAAAAATTTACTCATTTGGGCCTCTGTCCCCTCTTTAAGACCCAGAGAAGATTGTTGTTTAATCATTTTAATATGGTAAAGCATACTAAAGAGTTCATTTTAATTTCATCCCAATAATTTCTCTTACAATATTTACAAATTCAAGGAATTAAATATCATATTTTAAGGTTTATACAGATGCAGCCATTCAAAATGCGTGCGTTATTTTGCGGCATACCCCGGTGGGCGTGGCGCGGCATCTCGCAGTGTCACGCAGTGTGACGTGTTAATCGCGCGTCATTTGACGCTCTGCCGGAAACTATCCGGCGTCACCTTGTAAAACCGCCAGGGGGAGCTTAACCTCTCATGTACAGCATTTGAGCCTTTAATTTTGAACAGTGTATTACAGCATGTTAATCTTCAGTCATTAAAATGTTGGTATATTTTATGAAAGCAAGATTGCTCAGTTGGACAAAAGTACACAACCTACCTTTATCAGAAATATTTATGCATCAAAGCCTTTACCGGAGATATTACTAATAGTATTAATAATGGATGACTTTGGACAAGCTGTATACTCAAAGTATAATTTCTTTAGCACATTTGTACAAGCACTTGGAATCTGTCCAAGCCATACTTTGTCAGGCATTTTGTTTTACTTCAACGGGCATAAAAACTTCCTTGCTTTTAACAGGGCGTTTCATAATTTCTAACTACGAAAATGATTTAAAATGCGACACCTATCATTCAACTAGAGCTTAAAATATCACAAGGAAAAATACACACCGGTATTCCATTTCTCCCTAAACATTGTAAGCTTCGAAGTCTTTAACTAACGTGATACCGGAGTCAACAAGCATACTTTTAGAATTTGATTAAAAGGGAATATAATATGGAATCGCGTATCTCAAGAATTTAATAACGGTATGATTATATCCATGTACTGCGGCAGGGCTGTGTAGGGCTGTTTCGCCTGCCTGCTCATGCGAGCTGACTGTAGCCGACTGGTCTAGGTGCGTGCCTGCCAACGGGCAGGGTGTGTGCTCGAATCCAGCTGGTGCTGAACCTTCCAGTTTTATTTATTTATTTTTTAATCGCGTAACATATTACCGTATGCAAACTGTACTGTATACAGTATGTATATGTATATTTAATGTCTTAATTGTGCCCGTTTAATTGAATTTTAAAAAATTATTTAACACGAACATTAAGCTGTTTACATCTTCCGCCTGAGAACAGTCACCCGTTGCTACCCAACGCAGAATGGTGATTGGCTGACACCATCTGACACCCCTCTGATTGGAGAAAAAAGACGTGCTAGTTTGCTATACATACTGTAACAGGAAGAGGATTTCTTTCTATTCAAAACGTGTACTTTAAAAGTTTAAGAAGTAAAAACCTTACAGCGTACACAGATTTCTAAACTGATCAGGATCGTTATCTTTGTCTTATGCATAACAATATTCACCGCTCTGTGCAGCAAATTAATAATAAACTTTATTTTATATAGCGTTTTAAACGAATAAGTAATTAGATTGCTCATAAACCTAATCACTTGCTTTTTCTTTTTATTTAGGCTCAGATTTCAACTATAGATCGTATTATTAATACCCTTGGTGATACCCCTTGGTGTTTCTCTCGCTCTCTCTCGGGTCACCTGATCATTAGCTCGAAAGATTTGAGTGCTTTGTGTATATTCTAATGGTAGTGGGGGCAGGGTGTGTGGGAACAGGTTTGGTTGAAATTGCATTGGAGATCTATGTTCTTCACACCTGAAACATTTTCTCTGAAAGCATTTTCTTCGCTGTTTAACCGATCTTGTTACAGCATGTTACAGTTTACTATTATTAACCATATTAATTTTAAGTGCTTAATGTAAAATCTTGTAAAAATATATTTTCATTGTTCAAATATACATTAAGTCTGACTATCATATAATAAGTTAAATACAAAACTAAAGAAAAAATAGGGTTAAATATAATTCAAAATATTTTGCTAACAATGTTAACTGTTTATGAATAATAAAATGTATTAGCTAAGGCGTAGGATGGCACAGTTGTTAGTATGTTTTTTGTTTTGTTTCTTTTTCATAAATACAACAGTAGTACCTGATGTCTCAGTGGCTTTCAAAATTAAATTATGCATGCAAACCTGTGAACTAGAAAGATAACTAAGATATCCATCCATTTATAATGGTGGCAAAGTGGTTAGCATTGCTATCTTGCAGCACTGGGGTCCTAGGTTCAATTCCTGCCATCCTGTGTGTGTGGGGTTTACATGTTCTCTCTGGGTTACATGGTTTTTCTCCATATGTGTGATATGACTCCCTCTCGCACTCCAAAACATACTGGTAAGTTAATTAGTTTATGGGAAACCTGGCCCTGGTCTGTGTGTGTTTGTGTCTGTCTGTCCTGTGATGGACTGGCGCTATGTCCAGGGTGTATTCTGCCTTGTGTCCGTTGCTTACTGGGATAGGCTCCAAATCCTCTGTACTGGATAAAGAGATTAGAAATGGAAGTAAAGGCACTGTGTGGATGGAACTATACACAGTGTTAGAAACCCACTATGAAATGGCAGCATCTCACTGAGAATAAAATATTTTTTACTGCTGGCTTAAGGAAACAGCCTTTCCACCTCTCTTGCACATCAGTATCCATACCTAGTTATTTAAACAAATTGCCTCTAATTATAAACATCTTAATATGCTGGCTCTGTGGATCCGCATCAGCTATGTTTGCCCATTCCTTCAATTCATGTGCATCCAACACACAGTTCAATGCCAGCAACTACACATAATCTAAAATACAATCCTTATTTCAGTATCTATGTAAACATATAGTCTGTTAACTTCATCATCTTCATCAAAAGTATGCCTAACCCCATTAGGAAGTGTTCTTGTTATAAGTGTATTCCTCAGCTTTCCCCAAACTATCTTCTTCTTGCCAACATCTCTAGTCTTTTATCCTGCAATAACTCAGCCAACACTTAAATCTCCAAAAGCTGCTTGTGTTAATTTCTTTAAATCACAAATATCATGTGTAAATACTGGCCATGTAATACTCTGCATTGTGGAATAATAGTTTATTTTAAAGGGAACTAGAGAAACTAAGAACTAGAGAAATCAAGAAAGGCTTTTTTTCTAGAATTAATAAATGCACATCCTGTTCACTGGGGAAATTAAATCCACACTGAGCAATCTTCAATATGTTCAGAATATGACAGCAAGAATCCTATCAGGGATGCATTACACCTGTTTTCAAGTCCTTGCACTGGTTACCTATCAGATTTCGAGTCAACTTCAAAATCCTTATCCTCCTTATATACTGTCCTACAACTGGTATTATTGTTCTCCGAATTATTGTACTTGACATGACTTCATTCAGCCTTTCCTGAACGTCTATGACAGGCAGAGTGAGTGCTGTTTCTGGTGCGATCTTTTACAGCTGACATTTCACTGTTTTAAACGAACAAGAAATTAGATTGCTCATAAATCACTTATTCTATATAAACACAGCGTAATTGCCCTCCGAAAATCTTCTTTTTCTTGTTCGTTTTAGAGACCTTGATCGAAACTGATTTTAGATGTCAGAAAGAATTTATTTTCTCTGTATTTCCTACATTGCTTTGTCAAGATTTTAACTTTATATCTAACTTTATATCTAGGCTCAGATTTCAACTATAAATCGTACAGTAATTAATAGCAGTAAATACTGATGTTTATACATAAAAAAGTCATGCCTTGGAGTCATGCAAAAAGTCATGCCTCAAGAGCACAGCAAAGAGTGTATTAAAAGACACTTGTATTTATCAACGCTTTCTTTTCCGTATACCAGATTTTATGGAACCACTTCAGAGGGGTGTCAGCCAGCCAGATTCCAGGATTCGGCACTTTAAAGGAAAAATACACACCGGTATTCCATTTCTCCCTAACGATTTTAAGCATCGAAGTATTTAACTAGCATGTGAAATAGCGTGTGAAAAAGTGGTAGTTTTAAGCTTTTCTGCTAATATAATATGGAATCGATATTGATTTAAATCGTGTTCTGATTTAAATCGCAAACGCGTGTTTAATTATATGTGTTTTTTAATCATAATCAGGCTAATGCAACATAAATTGATACAGTATCTTTGTCTTCTAAGCATCTTAATAAACTTTCAGCATAGCTTTCTACCCGTCAAGATTTATATTTCTTGGGATTTTGGGATCAAACGTGGAAGGATTAGATTATAATCGTTTTTATTTGTCAAATACGTGATTGTATTTCTGAATGTTATGTGACACCTACAGTAGTTCACTGCTTTAAATACATCGAATTAAGAAAGTTATGTGTAGCACTTTAGATCTTTTTTCTGAACCAGGGAAAATCTGATCATGTTTCTCTATAACAATAATAAAAAAAACTTTATTTTACATATCGCCTTTAAAAGTGGCATCTCAAAGCAATACAGTAGATCGAAAAACAGTTAAAAGGGACCAGATTAAATACCAGACAATCGCAAACGCATTTTCAATAAAATTATTTTATTCATTCAGCAGTTTGTGAGAGGAACATCCAGCAGGGAGAGACACACACACCGGTTTTCATTGACAAAATTGGTTTTTTTCAATTCCTTTTGTCTAACAGGAATGTTTTGTTTGTGGACAAACTGTTAGACAAGAGGAAAAGACCGCCTCCTCCTACGAAGCATTAATCGCGTATCTAAGGAAAATTGCAGTATACCTTTGTTCATGCACATCATTATACAGTACAGTATCTCAATTTGTATTTCGATAAAAAAAATCGTTTGCCCAGCCACTACTGTTGTTATTGTTTTTATCCTGTAAAGCGTTTTCTTTTTCTGCGTTTTCCATTTCCTTTTTCTGATCACTCGCTTTCTGGATACACATCTCACCTGTCCTGTTCTTTGTTTTCCTGGTTTGCTGATTATGCCTGCTGCGGTCCACTCCTACCCTCACACCTAAAGAATACTATTTTAAATTTCTTGGCGCAGTTCATTAACCCTTGTATGTGCTGTCCGCGCCCAAAATGCAATTAAAAAAAAGTAAAAAACCGCGCTCAAAATGCAATTTAGAGCTTAATAAGATACACTCCACAGGCAAAATTAAAGACAAAATTAAAGACGATTAAAATCTGTAATCTTTCCACTTGTACTGTGAGTCATCGGACAGTTTCTGCTTTGTGTAAGGATGGTGAGAAAGCTGTGTTCAATGTATTTAAGGGACTCAGAAGTAAAAGAAGATGCTTCATATTGCGTGACTAATTTTAAAAACCAAGTTATAAATGCAGACGCTCCCTCGGTGCCGCGCCGGGTGTAAATATCAAAGTATACATTCCCAACAAGAATTGTACCCATCTGTCATGCAAATAAAACACCTTGAATTGAATTGAGGGAGAGATGGGGGTAGTGGGACAGAGATACTGTAGACAGACTCAAGGCAAATAAGATACTTATGGGTACGCAGACATTCACGACAGCAACATACGAAACGTTTGCACGTACTGTATAGTTAAGTTATTACTTGGTTTTCAAAGTGCAACGAAATACAATATTGTTGTTGCTGCTGTTCTGGTTGTTTTTATCCCGTAAAGCGTTTTGAGAAGCCACCTTTAAAGGCGATATATACTGTAAAACCACTGATTCTTATGGAATGTGTTCCGCGGGAGATTCAAATTTTTATTTATTTATTTTTTAATCGCGTATCTTAGGAAATCTCAGTATAACTTTGTTCATGAACAGTGGCATGTTACATTATCATTCGTTTTTTTAACAAGGCTCGCCAGCTAATGTGAATCGAAACCTGTCTTGCTAGCTTTTAAAGTCGTGCATGTGTAAACTGTACTAGAGGGCATGCAAGTTACTCTGCCCCTTTCAGCGGCAGGGAGTCCCTCTGCTGCAACACACAGCAGACAGAACGGGAGACTATTGCCTTTCATATCTGACACCAGTGAAGTAAAAGGGGTGTCTAAAGGGGTGATTTTAGACCACATTTTAGTTACTTTATTTTGTTTACTTTTAACATTTCTGTAATTTACAGTAGATGTCACAATAGAAGCCCGAAGCCTATTATACTCAGTCTAGCCTTGGATCCTCTGAGTCCCTTGACTCAGTTATTGCATATTAATTTCTTGAGATACGCGATTCCATATTATATTCCCTTTTAATCAAATTCTAAAAGTATGCTTGTTGACTCCGGTATCGCGTTACTTAAAGACTTCGATGCTTAAAATGTTTAGGGAGAAATGGAATACTGGTGTGTATGTTTTCTTTAAAGTACCGAGACCAGCCATATACTGAACGTTTAAGTTCCAAAATTAATATCGTTTATGGACTTCACACGCGTTGCAGTATGCTCCTATTCTTTTTATGCTCAGGCACTAAAATCTCCCTTCTGCTTTGTGTAAGGATGGTATCAAGAGCAATCTTAAGTGGTGAGAAAGCTGTGTTCAATGTATTTAAGGGACTCAAAAGTAAAAGAAGATGCTTCATATTGCTTGACTAATTTTAAAAACCAAGTTATAAATGCAGACGCTCCCTCGGTGCGCTGCTCTGGTGCGCCGGCTGTTACACAGTGCCTGTCTGCCGTAAGCGTTACAATATACATACCCAACACTGCTTGTACCCATCTGTCATGCAAATAAAACACCTTGAATTGAATTGAATTGAGGGGAGAGGGGGGGAATACTAAAGCCAATACTGGCTCAATACCCTCAATGGGCTTTGACGTGCTAATGCGTTGGTTTAACAGTCCGGGTGTGGCAGGCTTCCAATGTCAACTCGACTCGATTGGAAGACAATGAACGTATTTTAGCCCTAAATGAATTAATAGCAAACATGGTTTACATAAAATACATTTTTCCAAGAAAGTTTATAATAATACGATCTATAGTTGAAATCTGAGCCTACTTTAAAAATAAAGGAAAAGCATTTTCAGAGAGTAATCATGCTGTGTTTATGTAGAAAAAGCGATTAGGTTTACGAGCAATCTAATTACCTATTCGCTTAAAACGCTATTAAAAATTTACTCTGTTGCACACACACACACAATAGAAGCAGGCACCGCTGTCAGAAGGGAAGATATGTTCAAAATATCGCAAATATCGATCATGTTGCGATATTTTGAAATATAAAAGTCAATTGATTGTCCATAATATCGCTATTCTATTTTTTCGAAGAAATGTTTCTTAAAAGAAAAGACCAGCACCAGCTGGATTCGAAAACACAACCTGTCAGCTGGTAGTCACGTCTACAAGACAGCTCACATGAACAGGCAGGCGAAACAGCCCTACACAGCCCTGTCGCAGCACACGAATACCATTATTAAATTCTTTAGATACGCGATTCCATATTATATTCCCTTTTAATCAAATTCTAAAAGTATGCTTGTTGACTCCGGTATCGCGTTAGTTAAAGACTTCGAAGCTTAAAATGTTTAGGGAGAAATGGAATACTGGTGTGTATTTTTTTCTTTAAAGTACCAAGACCAGCTATACACTGTATGTTTATGTTCCAAAATTAATATCGTTTATGACCTTCACACGCGTTACAGTATGCTCCTATTCTTTTTATGCTCAGCTACTAAGATTTCCCTTCAGTGGTAAAATTCAATACCTACAACGGGCACAGCAAAGACGTTTACTGTCTTTCTACGACAGACCAACGGACCACGAGTGCCCCTGTCGGTCAACCAATCACGTACTGCGGTGCCCCGCGTCATCTTGCGTCATACTGAGCGACGTCACCTGCGGTACGTGTCTGTAACGCGCACTTTGAATGGCTGCATCTGTAGATAGAGTCAGTCTAAATAATTATTTCACACTCAGTAGTAAAACAAGGACATGGTACAAAATGTTAACTACAAGGGAATGAATCTAGGACACAGGAAAGGAAGCACTTTTTTACACCAAATTAGTGGGCACCTGGAGCAGGCTTCCCAGTCAGATGTTTGAGGACCATGAATTATTTCAGGGACTTTGTCCTTAAAACCATAAGAATGTGTTGTTTACCTTCACTAAAAACTTAAATTTGATAAACTGAGCTTTTCACACTAATAAGACTTTTTGCTTCTTTTTTCATCTAATAAAAAAGTGATGCAATTATTATTTTCTGCTAGTTTGTTTTGCCCAATGCCTCATAATTTGTGCTCTGTTGTAACATTCCCTCCCTTGTTACTGATTAGAAAGGGAATGCAAGATGAGGTCTAAAGTCAGTTGCTCAAGGTTTGTTTTCTGTAAACCAAGTTGTTTTTAACCTTTGTACCTTTTTATATGTGTTTTCACATTCTGAAAACTGAGTGCATAATATAATACCTGCCATGTATGTCTTCAAAAAAGGTTTTTCTCAGAAGCCAATTAGTCTGCCAGTATGTCTTTGGACTGTGGGAGAAAACTGGAGGACCTGAAAGAAACTCATGCAAATACAGGTGTAACAGATCCCCTTGATAGTAGCACTGCCAGGGGATCTGCACATCAAACCAACTTACCCAAACCAATTGGGGAGATCAAAGATCAAAGAGCCACCTCAATGTATTTCACGTTTAATTCCCTGTCAAAATTCCTGTAGCAGTAGAAGTTCCTCACCAGGTTGATTCTATTTGGATGCTCCTTATCCAAAAAAGTGCCTGGTGTCCCCGACAACACCACACTCATTCTAATACCACGGTCATTCAAGGCCCCTCTGGACAGTTCCGGATAACTCAGATGACATCTTGTAAGTCCGGCAACCTTATTTACTGCATCTCTCGCAGAAAATGCCCAGCTACTGTATCTACACTGGGGAAACAGGAAGGAGACTAGGTGGCTGCTTCAGAGAACATGTCAGGGCTCTGAGGATGAAAGATTTCTCCAAGCCATAGTTTCTCATTTTATCCTCTAATGGCCATGATCATACTGATCTCTCCATCTGCATTCTCAAAGAAGGATTTCTTAACTCCTATTGCAGAAAGACATCCGAAATCAAAATTATCCTTAAACTAGAATCACACCTTCCTCTTTCTCTCAATGATGGACTCATTTCCTTCTTAATCTATCTATTCATTTGCAGGTTTTGACTTCACACCTCTCTTCACCTCCCTTGACTTCGCACCACCTGAGTGTCATCTCTGCTTCTCTCCTGCTCCTGCCTCCTCTCCACTCCCGGCTCTTGTTCTCCTATGCTCTATCAGCTTCTGACTTTCCTCTCTTTCTCACACCTGAAGAAGGCCCCACAGACGAAACATTGTGTCTCTTTTCTTCTCTTTTCAGCAAGGAATAAACTTTTACTTGTTCCTTTGCAGCCTATGCATGCTGACACAGCTACCTACTTGAACAAACTCCACACAGACAGCACTCTAGGCTCAGAACTGAACCTAGGCTCCAAATGGCATGCAAAAGGCCAGCAATGTAGGAACTGTAAGAAATTGAACAGCTTGACAGTTGTGATTTAATTGACTTAATAATGCGCTTGCATCATATGTAATGCTTTGTACTGTATATAGACCAGTATATACTGTAAGTGTATAAGTTCCCATTTTGTTTTGTCTGACCACAAAACCTTTTGTCATAAGATTGCAGTATCACATTTATGTTTTCTTGTAAAATCAATGCCGGATTCTTAATTTCCTTACAAAACCCCTTGGTGGAGTGACGCTGTTTTATACTAAACTCTGACACTTTCAAAGTTGCCGTTGGTCTCAGGGTGGTACAGTAGGTCACAGATGCAGTGGGTTGGATGCTGATTATCTTCTAATTCTTTTTTTAAATGCATCCTTCGCTTTTTAACGTTTTTTCTCTATAACAGTAAGTGTTATCTGATTAGTGTGGTTTTGAATAAGCTATCAACTGACCACATATTTAAAGAACTGACTGCTCCAGAAACTAAGAAAGAGGAACAAAGAAGAACAAAAAACACAAAAAGCCCCTTTCATAGCCTCTTCCTCCTCAGTGTGTATATATAGTAGTGCTTCCACCTTGGTATTTTATTACACCACCTGCAGTTTTACCTGTAAGTACTCTCTGTGTATTTATGTGTACTGTATGTGTGAGTCTTTTCTTCTGTGTTGTGATCCATGCAATGTTCTTAATTGATCAGTTAAATGCTAGTGAACAGATGCAAATACAGTAGCAGCACTCCATAGTAGAGCTGTACAGTATAACTATGAGGTCAACAAGGCAGCAGGAAGTAATTTCCTTCTTCTTCTCCTTTGTCATACTTTAGATTAGTACTGTTTCCAAAGACTCAGATGCTCTGAAATGACCAGATGAGTTATGTTGACATTTTAAATTCATTAATAGCAGAAAATAAATCAACATTATAAAATAGTTTGGCAAAACAATGTTGGACTACATATTGAAAAGTCTGAAAAAAAGTTTGCTTTTTAAAACTACATTTTAACCAGTTTTCATGTTGCTTTATAATTGTCTTCAATTTTATACAACATTTTAACACAGAATAAGGTTAATTTTGTTGTATGTTGGAATAATGCTCAATTACTGTTATTAATCTATTCAAACATCTATTTAAAACACAAATATCGTCACAGGCAAAAAGCATTCTTGCAAGGTTGGTATTACAAATCTATTAATGGGTAAATATCAAGTTTAAATTTTAAATTCTAAATTAGCACAATTATATTGAATATATACAGTATGATACACATAGCCATATATTGTAATGCTATAGCCAGCAAGTACAGTACCCTGCAACTCAAATCTGGCAGCCCACTGAAGCTCAGCAGGTGTGAACCTCACCAGTACCTGAATGGGAGACCCCTGGGAAAGCTAGGGTTGCTGCTGGCAGAGGTGTTAGTGAGACCAGTAGGGAGTGCTCACCTTGCAGTCTGTATGGGTTTTAATGTCCCCTTATAGTGACGGGGACACTAAACTGTAAAAAGGATGCCTTCCTGCAGATGAGTGTAAAATTGAGGTCTTGACTCTCTGTGGTCATTAAAAATCCCAGGTTATAGTTGATGTGCGGTGAGCATACTGGCACACTTTGGCTGCCGTTGCATCATCCAGGTGGGGGCTACACATTGGTGGTGGTGGAGGGGAGTCCCCATTACCCGTATGTGGTCAGAAAGTTTATTGTTACTTTTGGTTTGTTTTCAACCAGAAGTTATAATTTTCTAACATCATTGAAGGTACAGTAGCAATAGCAATCCATAAGGCTGGAGTTCTGAATATCAGAGATGATCATTCTCATACTCTGACATTTGTCAAATGTTCACTGAGTTCTACAGTTTTATGGGAAAGAAAAACTAGAATAGAAAATCAAGTAGTTTTTCCATGTGAAGAATCTGAGAAATAGGACTCTTACTTCTGCATCGGCCAGACTAAATGCAGCTATCTAATATGTCTAATACTGTATATGTTTAAGAGAATGTTTGTAAGGTCATGTCATGTCATTTACTAAACTGCTTATTACCACACGGTGTCGTGAGAAGCCGGAGCCTACCTGGCAAGCAACGAGTGCAAGGCAGGGTACACCCTGGACAGGGCGCCAGTCCATCACAGGGCAAGTGCAAACCCATCATACATAGAGACAATTTGGAGGCCACGGTAAGGGCCGAGGGGGAAATTTGGCCTGGACACTGGAATAACCCCCTACACTTCTTGAGAAATGCCCAGAGATCTTTAATGACTAATGAGAGTCAGGACCTCGGTTTAACGTCTCATCCAAAAGACGGTGTTTGTAAGGTAAAAGGTAAATATTTATTCTAAATTAAAGTGATAACAATACGAAGGAACAAGTAAAGGTTTATTCCATGCTGAAAAGAGAAGAAAAGAAACAACGTTTCAGCTGTGGAGCCTTCTACTTGACACCCGAAGAAGGCTCCACAACGGAAACGTTGTTTCTTTTATTCTCTTCTCAGCATGGAATAAACCTTTACTTGTTACATTAAAATCACCCTACATCTGCTGTAGATGAGGTGCTTCATTCACTTTCAATATCTTATATTTAAAGTGAAAAAGAAAAAAACAGTATAGTGTAAGTGTGAAAGGCCATCAGCGAGTGTATCTTTAAGAACCCACAGCTGCAAGGACTTAGATGACCAACAGCTTATCTTACTCCTGTAATAGGGCCTGTGCCCTGCTTCTTGTGTAGTTCATGGAGAGAGAGGGAAGGAAAATCACCTCTCTGTAGTGCTATGGCAGTAGAGGATTCTTCCATCCAACCACAATTGCAGCATGAGTGGTCTGTGAGTGCAGTGTGTGTGTGTGAGTGGGTCCTTCTGGCATATGCAGGGGTGTGGCAGTGGGTCTAGGCAGGTGCAGTATGTTTGAGAAGTGGGTTGTGTGCAGCTGCAGTGCCTGAGATGTTGGCTCTCTATGAAAGCCATGGAGGCAGTAAAATATGGCCTGAAGGAGTCCAAGCTGTCCGTGGAGGCTGTGGGAGAGAGCTGGATGTCTGCAGGCCATTGCTAGCAAAGCCTGAGCTTCTTGACAGAAAGGTGCCTTGTCAAAACGTCCTGTTATATGTGGAAGTCCATGATTTCCTTAATCTCGACAAGGACTCAACGACCCATTGATGCATAAACACAGATCAAAACACAATAGAGTGTCATCTTCTTTCATCAAGAATAATGCTGATGATCATGTCCACAAAGCCCAGCTTCAATTTCCAGTTGCAATTCAAATTGTCATTCCAATGATGCTAAGATTAATTTGCCTTTTTCTGCGATTTGCCCTATGAAGAGAGTTCTTCCTTACAACTCAACTATTAATACTCCATTCACTCGTATGAATTTGAATTTGCCATTTCTTTTTGTATGCTGAAGATGGCAGCTTGTATGTTCATGTATGGATCTTTCTTCCTTCCTCTGATGGTACAGAAACAAGATGATTCCGAAGATGGCTGCACTGCTGCTGTTCCTTTTGATCATGACTGTGGTACGAGTGTCAGCAAAATGTAGTCGGTAAATAAATTCTATTACAAAACCTTTATTAGAATTATATAAACAATAATAAATTATACAAATACTATACTTTGGAAAACTAAGTCTTCTCTGATCAAAATAACTTAAATAAAAAGTATTTTTAAGATCAGCAACAGTGGTAAAGATAAGCATAAGGATTTTGACAGTAAAGAGAAATATAATTTTAGCAGTGTACTACTGACAACGGAATTTCAGATAAACGCGAGACAAAAAATGACATTTTGTCATTTCTGGATATTTGCATATGTGCATATGAAGTAGCTTGAGTAGGTAGCCGTGTCAGCATGCATAAGCTGCAAAGGAAGTAAAGGTTTATTCCATACTGAAAAGAGAAGAAAGACAACGTTTCAGCTGTGGAGCCTTCTTCTGGTGCGAGAAGGAGAGGAAAGTCAGAAGCTGATAGAGCATGGGAGAACAAAAGCTGGGAGTGGAGAGGAGGCAGCAGCAGAGATGATACTCAGATGGTGCAGTCAAAACCTGCAAATGAACAGAGAGGATTAGAAGGAAACAGGTCTGTCATAGAGAAAAGGAAGAAGGTGTGATCCTAGTTTCAGGATAATTTTGGTTTCAGATGTTTTTGCAACAGGAGTCCCAAACCCGCTTTTTGAGAAAGCGAATGCAGAACTGTGGACTAGGAGAAATGGTTGTTATGTCAACACATTGAACCACTTATAGTTCATACAGTAGTCAGCATGTCCCCTAAGTTTGCACTTATGACTGGGCAGTCATTGAGTCTGGCCAACAGAACTCCTCCAGGCTCCAAGACATTGCAGGGGTCCCTTTTTAGAGGGACCTACACTGTCCACTGTTCAGTTATTTTTCTCCCAGAAGCTTTCAGCAAAGTCACTATCACTTCTCTTCAAATTAACTCCAACAGTTGGTCTTAGGAATTTTCCTGTTCTGGACTTCTTCTCAACTTCTCCAGGTCTCTCAATTACATAAATCACAACTTGGTTATTTTTGTAACCCTCACATACTTAGTACAGCATCAGTACTAATCACCTATCATGATAAAACACTGGAGCCTAATAAACTCAATACCTGAATATTCTACCTGAGTGATTGAGCTGCAAAACACTCTGCATCTTTCCCCTACTTATGATCTTCCCTCTACCCTGCACATCTGTCTGCTGATGTTAAAGCACAGGAGCCCATAGAATTTAACCTACCCTACTGCATCTCTCTGCCTTCACTTCTGACCACTGCTAGAACCTAGAAAAAAGATAAGCCACCTGTTACTTCTTGGCTGCTAATATACACAGCTCATTAATGCAGGGTTATGGCCAATTACACACAGAGCCAATCATATCCTCCCTTTACCTCATGTGACCTCTCACTCCCACTAGATTCCAATAATTTAATCAGGCCAGTTGTGTCTCATTTTCTCTCTGATAGGTGGTTTGCGAACAAAGCCACTTTTCCCAAACTTACATATACATTTAGTCAGGTTATCATAATCTTTATTAAAGCTTTAGTGAAGATCTAATAACTTTTTAGGTACTGTACAATCACTATAGCACAGGGAGTGAATCAGTTTTTTTCTGATGTTACACTTAATTTAACTTCTGTAACAAAGGGCCAAAATGTCAAAGAGAGATACTGTATGAATTGAAAAGATACACAATGATGTCTTTCAAGACATCTAAACTTTGGAAATTTATTGATTTAATATATACAATACATCATGTTTCATTAAGTCCCTTAATGAAACATGATTTATTGTATATATTATTGGTGCTTTAGTGGAATATTATCCATTACTATTTTGAAATACAGAGTGCTCAAAATAATATTTTTGATACAAAATAATTTACACTGTAGTATTTAAAAGGCAAATTACAAATACAAAAAGTAAAGAAAAATGAATTCCCAATGCCTTTTTCTTAGAAACATGCCTGTGAAGTTCAGACTAAATTGGCTAAAGGAATTTAGAAAATTAACAGTTATAGAGGCATACAAGAAAATATTGGAAAAACCTGTTCAAGTCCACATCTACCTGTTTAAAATGTTACTGAAATAGTTTACTCTGGGATTCTCCAAATTGAGTGCCAATTGGAGGAGAGGTGCATCATTCACTGCCGACACTACATACTGCAGCTGCAAGCAACCTGGTGGGCACAGAGGTCACCGTACTGCTGAGAGGCAAGGGTCTGGGCCAGCAACCTCATCCCAATACTCAGCCATTCATAAGTCACTGCTCGGGGAGCGCCAGTCGCAGTCAGCTAGTGATATGACCCAGGCTAAGACCAGTGACCATAGAATTATTCAAATCACAAGCTCGCTAGTTTAGGTGTTGAAAACAAAATGTGAATAGTAACCTTATCACATCTAATATTAGAAAATAAGAGAATAATGGGAGATTGGACAGGTAGGGCAAATTTAGAAATGGAGCATAAAAGCTTCTGAAGTGCATATCTTATTAAGAAAATTAAATTTAGCTGTATGTTAAATGATGTATTTCAGACATGTTATTTCGGATCAGCTAAGGAAAGGTGAACAGCTGAGGAAGGGAGAATATTTGCTTTCAAGAAATGGCAAGTTCAAAGCTGTATTTCAGGTAAGTGACTCCTTTTTCACAAATAAAATTAAACAAAAACATATATTACTTCAGGGTATGTATGATTTGTTATTAGCTTCTTTACATACTTAAGAATCCTTCATTCCTGTACTTAGACTTAACACATTCACTAAGCCCGCATGAAATTGTCCAGAACATTTTAAGAAATTATCCGAAAACTAAGAAAAAGCTTCATGAGAACAAATAAACTATGGACTGTATCTAGGTTTGCCTGTTACTATTATTTGTTTCATAGCAAACATACTGTACTCAAACTAATATTGATTTTGCTTTATTTATAATGTAATATGTAGACCACAATAATATTGTATTAATGGCATGACATTTAAAACAAATTATATGAAATCCATTGAGATTCAGTTGGATAACTTGCTCACTTCCAGTCTCTAGGTCTCTGGTCTAGATGACTAGAAGTACAAACATCTCTTATTCATTAGCTGTATTGTTAATCATGTGAATCATTAGCATACTCTACTATTACAAATTAGACCTCCTCTGGGCTGTAGAATTAATATGTATATTGTAGATATGATTTGATATATTAAAATAAGAACCTTCCTTATACAGTATATATGGATGTATTACCAGGTGGATATCTTGAAAAAGGAGTATTTCTGCACATAAGAGCACTGCCTCTATTCTTCATTTACCATCGCCATTTGCAGATCCCCATTATGTAATTTTTGTTTTTGAAGGAGAAGAGTTGAAGTATTGAAAGCCTGATCTCTAAAATGTGGCACCCAGTGTCTGCTTTCTTCATACTGGGGTAGAGAGATCGTGTGATGATGGCTTGAACCCCTCAATTACTGAGACGATCTCCTACACTGGCTTCTAATTTCATTACAACACAGGGCTCTGTCTATTCGTACCTCACATGTTTTAGTATATGCGATCAACAATACCTCTGCTTCTTCTGTGCAGGTCTGACTAAAAACTTACCTGTAACTGCACTGAGGGTTGAACAGACTTCCATGTTCCATGACTGGAACATGTACTCCAAGTACATTGCATTGTACTTTTATCAGAAATTCTAGAATTGTTTGCTCTTCTATTATTCATTATTTTGCTCCAGTACCAATATCATGAGAAAGTATTTCAGTGATGCGGCTTTTTGACCCTGACACCATATTTACTGTTTTAGTGTACTTTTTACATATTGTACACAAAAAGATGATTTTAATCAAATATTAAGGGTAAGGTACTGTATGTTTTAACTTGCCAAACCCACCTAGTGACCTGGAATGTCACTTCATTGAAATAGGACAAGATTAATTCTCCTATGAAACTTTTAAATAAATGCATAATTACCAACAGGTTCACCATGGAGCCTTCTTTAGTTCATTTTCTTTTCCTTTTATTTACTTTTCCATTTAGAATTAAGCTTTATTTCTTCCTTTGCGGCTCTGATACAGCTGATACACACTGATACAGCTCTCTAGTTTACATTGTATACTGTTGTTTGAACTTGTTTACTTTGGAATTATGTTTAAGGCTTACAACTGAGAAAACTGAAAACTTTTTGTTATTTTGTGAACTTTTCAAGGATGATGGTAGCTTTGTGGTGTATGGCCCAAAACCAATCTGGGACAGTGACACTGCTGGGACATACAATGCTGATCATCTGATAATGCAGACTGACTCTAACCTGGTGGCCTACAAGACTGATGGAAAAGCCATGTGGCAGACCAACACCTACACTAGCATCGGCTTCAAAGACTGCGTGCTTCAGCTGAGAAACGATGGCATCTTGATTGTTGCAAGAGACGGTTATGAAGTCTGGTCTTCTGCAACATCTCGGGGCCTCAAGTATGGAGTAAACTTTTAGCTGAGCACTGCTGCCAATTGACAACTCCATTAAATTGTTCTGTTTTAGCTTGTTCAATGTTCAAATAGGTAAGCATACAAAATAAAAATAAATATATATATATACGTGAAGCATTTTATGTTTCTGTTACTTGTGGTTTAATGTCTAGCTGGGACTCATTAAATCCTGGACAAGGAGGACTAACAGCACCTCTTACAATTCTGTATTTAAGGCTGCAATTCTGTGTAGGGATGTCAGAAGGCTTCACAGTTCTAGGATAGTTTGAGATAACAGACATTTCCACACTCATGGCCAATTAACCTATAAGTACTGTATTCACAAGTCTGTCATAGGGCCACACACGTCACCAGAAGTTTTCTTGCCTCATTCATGGCAAACATGGTGCTGTGCATACCTGTAACAGGAGTCGGTCCTGACTCCCATGAAGTGCGTAGTTTAGGACACTGTGCCGACGGTATAATCCAGAAGTGACTAGAGAAGAGCTACGGGGAAAATATGGTGAGTAATGGGAGGGATATCGAACAGGGGGCGGTGCTGACAGTGATCCAGGTGCAAGGGGTGAGGGCAGACTTACAAGTCCAAAAACAGTCCAAAATCCAAAACCAGGTGATCCATCCAAGACAAGACGATTAAAATCCGTAGGAAGGGGGAACTCAATCAGGAACACAAAGGTTAAAAGGATAATGAGACCAGGCGCTCTGAGCCCTGGACTCGGCTGGTCAGGACACCATTTGGAAGCCTATGCCTTCAAGCTGCGGACATATGGCGACTTGATGCTAGGTGGGCCTCCGGGCATAAGTCTTCCAATACTTCCGGAGCACCGGGTTTAAATAATACTGGTGAATCCAGGGACAGGTGTACGTGATAATGAAACTAAAACACAAAAGGGTCGGAACGCCCTCTAGAATAGGGATGACGATCGTGACAATACCTGGAAGTTTAATCTATTTTGTGATGCAAATTGGAGGTTTTAGAAGACGCTGTGTATTTTACTGTTATTACGGTTTGAAATGCACTCTTTCATGCTGATTTTTTGTAACCCCAAAATCTGAAAATAGCATTGCAGTTCCCCTTTAACTACTAACTACCAAACAGGCTAGATGGGCAAAATGGCCCACTCTTGTTTTGAACTGTTCTTATGATCAAAGTTCTCATAATAGTAGTGAAAAATTGGTTCATTTTGCAGATTTTCAGGTAATGAGATATTGCCTTCAATGTCACCACTACTGTGAATGTTACATACAATGTAGGTAGAGGGGTTTATTTGCCAAATGTACATTGGTATTCTTATTCACACTGCTCTATCAGGACATGCAAAGTACAACAGACAAGACAGTACAACAGATAACACCACACAATGTAGACAGTACATTATAAAAGTGGTACATAATAAATAGTGACAGTACTATAAATGTACAAATAATAAACAAACAGAACAATAAATATGTAGTAGAAGTCAAAAGTGCAGAGTGCAGAGGTGCATTGGCTTCTCAAGCATTGCACAGTGAGCAGTAGGGTAGAAGCTGTTCTTCAGAAAAGTGGTCCGTGCTTTATTGGTGCTGCACGGGAGAGAGCAGTTTGCGGTGGGGATAGTTGAGATCTGGAATGAGGGATTTTGGGGGTTTTATTGTTTGTGCACAGATAGCCTATTACCACTTCTGTGTACATTTTGCAAAAAGGATTTGGGTATTTTTGTGATTCTGTGATCTATGTTCTCCTAACTGAGCTGTTTCAGGAATTAAGAAAGTTAGAGAGACATTAGCTTGGCACCTCTTACCTTCTGTTGTGTAGTTCCTGACCGAAAAAAACACAAAAACTATCACTTGTGAAACTGTAGTCTTTAATTATTTAGATTACAAAAGCAGAAAAGAAAATGTGCACTCACATCAGTATTCCAAGACATTTATATTCTTTTTTTTTTCTCAGTAGAAGAAGCAAATGGGGAAAACAGCCCTATTGACATTAATAACTGTTCTTATTTAGATGCTTTAAAGTATGATAATTAGAAACAGATCAAGCATATATTTTGAGTTTGATTTATTTTAGGGGAGGGGATAATTATAGCAACAGGAAATGTTGTCCTCTTAAGAAAACTTTATAGTGGACAGATCACTATGCACACATGAGTTTTTCTATTGTTAACGTAATTTTTGGTGAAAATATCACATATGATGCCCACACTAATAGATCATTGGTGTCTTGCTCTCTCTTCTAGGTTCAGAATGTTAAATTAATTGTTATGTTTTATATTATATTGTTTTTTTTTCAATATTTCTGTTGTTCTAATAGTGATCCTCACCTTTGTGTCCAATCAATGTTACGGTTTCCACATTAAAAAAATGCTAAATAACTTAAACAGACCCTATGCAGCACAGCAGAAGCCCTTAAAGGGCAAGACCCAAAACTACAGTCTGAACATACGTTTAAATGCAAAGGTTTAATAACAAACCCATGAGAAATAACACTATAACATTGTCTATAACACAGTCTAAGGTCAAGGATATCAGGTGAACAGGATATCAGGATTTACAAGTCCAAATACAAGTGTAAGACAAAACACCAAGTCCCTCCAAAACCAGACTTCTGTGATCATGATATAACCCAAATATACAGTCCCATATCCCAAGACCAGCACTGCTCCATACGAAGATATCTGTCACCAGAAACCGGATACCAGGCCATTCCCACAGGGTAAACCAGGACCCGGAAAACCAGGAACTTTACAACCCAGGAACATGGAGAAGCATTTATGAAGAATTTTGGAACCAGGAATAACCGGGAGTCTATGCCGAAGATCCACAACCAGGAAATCGAAAGCTTAAATACTGAAGCAAGTCCGACTGTACTAGCTGACACCAGAGAAGTTACAAATCTGACAAAGCTGAGTGTTATTTGTAGCTTCAGGCATTGCCATAGGATCCCCAGTTGCACTCAATTACACAAATTTATTCATGGGTAATTCCAAGTTGGATTTTGTTTACAACAGCAATACATTTTTTTTTAAGTTTAACAATATGTTTAGATACAGCAATGACACTTTTTTTATTCTGGAGAGCCACAAAAATAGATCTCCAGTCATTATACTCATATTGTCATGGAACCTATACGTGGAATAGGAGGATCCTTATGCATGACCGGAATCCCACAGGACGCAGAGTAGCAAAGGGGCAAGACACAGACACAGACACAGACACAGACACAGACACAGACACAGACACAGACACAGACACAGACACTTCATAACAGGAGATCAGTCGAAAGGTTTGGAAATGCACACTGGAGAATACTAAGAAAGGCTTCTCAATAGTGAGCATGGGAAGGTGTGCGAGGGGGGTTTAAATACTGAAAGGAAAGGGGTGTGATTGGATGATTGGTTAGGGAGTGAGAATTTGAGGAATCTGATGCATGTGAGAATGTGCTGGGTTCAATCAGGGATGAGATTGGGAAGCAGAGGTTCCAGGAATGTAACGTCGTTTGAGAGGGAGAGTGTGGGGTGTGACACATATGTCAATATATAATTTAAAACCTAATCTTTTCTGTGGAGTTTAATTGTTTATCAATCTCTGGTTAGAAGTGAAGATGACATACTGTTTACCTTTAAAAATCGCCTAGAAATAATCTTCTTGATTGCTCTTGTTTTCATGTCTTATTTTCTATTGAATTGATATATGATTGTAAATAACTAGTATTGATTCGATGATGTAAATATTTATAAGGTTATTCTATTTTAATTTTTTATCTGCATGGATGATTTTGTTAATAGGGTCATGTGATTTGTAAGTTTATATGGGAAGAATATCTGTTACTGTACATTTGAACAGAAAATAATGATTGGGAGTGCTATCCTTCTCCATTGACTAAGGGTCCTCTTTGTGAAGATACTCGTTAATACCCACATGGGACAGAGGTGACGTGGGATTTCATGACAGGTTTACTGGGCCTCAGACTGAGAGGGGTTTCTGAAACAAGGTGTGAAGACACAATGCATCGTTACACCTGAGCATCTGGATACAGCCATACAGCCCCAAGCCATTAGCTCTACCCACACCCAGGACATCACATGCTCACCCCAAACAACAGTACTGAGCTCTGATAGATAAGGGCTTCATAGACCCAGACAGGGGTCAGACAGAACACGCACAGACTGAAAGAACAGTTTACACCACAGGACCCAGGAAGGTCTTGGACACCAGGGACTCTACAGAGAGAGCAGAGGAGAAAGGTCAGAGCACCATCTTCCTCCTTCTCCACCCAAACTGGTCTCGGAGACGAAGAGGGTGATGGGGAAACATGCAGCACCGTTTTGTTCAGAATGGCTGGGATTGAGGAGGATTTCTGAAGCCACACAGGATGTCTTTGCTGTGGAAGAAGGAAGCACACCAGGTCACCAACTGGAGTGAGAAAGGAGATCCTGGACTGCTCCCCTGGGTCATTTGGGTTGTGGTAACCGGGGTCCACAGAGTTCTTTTATTGGTCTATGAGTTAGTGCCTCCTGTGGGTAGAATGTAATATGGGGGTACTTCACCAGTATGATTGGTACCAGGCTGAGCGACTGTAATAAAATGGGATATTATGTAGAATGGCTGTCTTGCCTGGTCTGAGGGTTCACTGGTAGATTTACAAGGATGCAAATCAACCTGTTGCAGGGGAAATTGGTCACAGCAAACATTTAAATTGCTAGGTTGCAAAGTTGGCTAGAAAGGCTAACTTCTCAAACAGGAAGTTGAGCTACAGCCATGTAGCTAGGAACTTGTGTTTTAAATAAAATACATGAGAACATGAGACTTACTTAGAATAGATATCTGAAATCCTTTCATTTAGTCAGATGTCTTTTAGTAATTTTGAAGCTGTCTGCATTAAATCTCTAATCCCTTTCTTCTAAAGATCCCAGTGTGTAACACACAAGTTCAAGTGGAATTATTTATTTTTGATTAATAGACAAATGTGGTCCCTCCTCACTCCTGTTGTCCATGAGAGTCCTCCTTCTGCATTTGTGACTATTGTACATCTACACAATATACAGTACTGCATCCACACTGCATTATCACAGTGAAGAGCAGAGAGCTCCTTCAACAAGAACGGCTATCGAAAATATCTATTTGTGATAGTTTTCAACCTAAATACCTGCGGATCATGCGGTCTCAGCACAATAAAACGTGCAATTGTAGAATAATTACATTGCAAGAAGTTTTTAATAAAGCAAAACTTTCCTCTGGAGGCTCTTCAAAACCCAACACCAACCTCCATCTTGAAGCCCCTGTATATAACAAAACCACTTCATCAGACCGGTGTGTGAATGTGAACTCTACCCACCAGCAAGTGGAAAGAACAGCCCCCTCAGTGTAGCTCCCTCTGCTGTTGACTGGAGGCTACAAGTCCCTGCTCTCTTCTACAGGGAGCTGCTGTCCCCTGGAGGCTGAGAGCAGGCTGTGTGAGAAATTCCTCCTCCTGGGTTGAGATCATGAGGAGAGCAGGGTTGTAATGATTATGCTCTCCCCACAGTCCCCAGCAGAGGGAGATATTGTACAGACTGAGATGTTGTGATCGCTCCCTGGCCCTCACCTACTGGTGCCTCATGTTGCTCAATAACTCTCTTAAATTCAGTCAGGGATCAGACAGAAAGCACCTCTCTCTCATCTTTCAATGCTGTGATTAATGAATGATGCAAAACAGAGGAAAACTATCCATCCATTTTCAAGTCCTACCTCTGCTCACAGCTCAGATGTTGGTTTCAAATAGGATTTATACAAAGTAGAAGAAAGTGCTTTGCATACCAGAGCCACAACTACAGCAACTGATCTACTTCATGTTCTACAGACAGAGGAAGACAATTTGCATAGAGGAGGCACTTTGCATTGGCAGCACGTGCTTCAGTGCTCTGGGAGTGTTTATAGCCCTGTGAGTTTAACATTTCATGACTGAGAGCTGCCCTTCATGGCAACAGAACCCACAGCAACAATGACATTCATCACCATCTTCATCTGGACACTCCTTATCTCTGCTCAGGGTAAGATCTATGCACTGTTAATACAAATTATCAGTGTAACAGGCCAGGACAGAAATGACATACCTTTACAATGGTTATTACAGGAGGCCTGTCAACAGAGATACATCATTTGCCATAAACCACTAAATAGACATATTGGATAAAAAATACATTTCTAGCAGAATTCACTCCAGTCTAAGTTACAGTAACTTGTCCACTGGACTCTGAAAATCAATAATAAATAATATTCTAAACATATAAAAACACAATATATTAATTTAGGAACAAGTAATAGGTTTATTCCATGCTGAAAAAAAGAAGAAAGAGAACACAACGTTTCGGCCGTGGAGCCTTCTTCAGGTGTGAGAGAGACAAGGCAGTAGGCAAAGGTAACGTGGCGGGACAACTGTAACGATCAGTTCTATCCGGACCCTATGCGGACGACACAATCCGAAGAAGTGGGGGAACACTGGGGAAACGTCATGCAGGAATACGGGGCTGAAGACAGGGGGGCGTGTCCAAGGTGCGCTGGTGCACGGGGGAGGTGTGGCCGAGGCGAACAATCCAAAAGAGTAGTTCTTAGAGAGTATCCAAAACAGAAAGGTAAGTCCAAAACCAGGAGATCATCAAAACGCTGAATTAAAACACGAAGGCCGGGTCGGAACCGGCAGACAGGGAACAGGAACGGGAACAGAGATTAAAACCTTAACGGGACCAGGCGCTTCCAGGTCCCAGACTCGCACGATACGGAAATCAGATGCAGAGCCCGGATGAGCGTCAGCGCCTGGCTTTTAAGGTGGGCTGGGAATAGGGAACAGGTGCACAGAATAAAGTCTCACGTGAAAGGGCTGGAGCACCCTTAAGGAGGGGGGACTATAATCGTGAAAACAACAAAGGCTGGGAGGGAGGAGGAGTGAGAGGCGGGAGCAGGGGACAGAAAGAGAGGCCAATCAAGAGGTGTGAAGTCAGAATAGGTGTAGAGAGCTGTGAAATGAAACTTCCAATGAATGGAGAAAATTTAAAAGAACAGTAGTCTGTCCTTAACAGAAGGGAGAATGTGTGATCCTAGCTGCAGAATAATTTTGGTTTCAGTATGCTTTCTGATGTATGAGTTTGGAAAACCGTCTTTGAGAACGTAGATGGAGAGATAAGAGTGGTCGTGGCCGTCAAAGGTGAAATGAGAAACAATGGGCTTAGAGAGATCTTTAATCTTCACAGCCCTGACGTGTTCTCTGAAGTGGTCTCCGAGTCTCCTTCCTGTTTCTCCAATGTAGATGGCTGGGCATTTACTGCAAGAGATACAGCAAATAAGGTTGCTGGAGGTACAAGATGCTGTCTTGGTGATCCGGAATTGTCCTGAGGGGCCTTGAATGAGTGTGGTGGTGGCTGTGTACTTGCAGGTGATACAGCGAGTTCTGTTGCAAGGAAAAGTGCCAGGTGTGGATGGTTGTTTAGGGCGGTCAAGGGAGCTGTGAACAAGGAGGTTACGCAGATTAGGTGGTCGGCGATATGAGAGATAGGGCGATCAGAAAAGAGGGCCCCAATGGAGGGATCATCCTGTAGGATGGAAAAGTTGTGGTTAATGGTCCTGGGGATAGGAAGTGTGTTAGGGTGGTAAGGAAGCACCAAAGGAATGCGGTTGTTACGGCGGGAGTTCCTGATCGGGTTGATGGTCTGGGGGGTGTTTTTGGCTCGGGCAAGGGCCCTGTCAATCACACTGCTGGGGTATCCTCTGTTGATGAAAAATGAGTACATTTCGAGGGCTTGGTTCTCGAAGTCGATGTCGTCGCTGCATAATCGTCGTAACCTAAGGAACTGTGAAAAAGGGAGAGAGTTTTTAGTGTGGTTGGGGTGAAATGAGCTGTACAGGAGGTAGCTGTGTGAATCCGTGGGTTTGTAATAAACTGAAGTGGACAGTCGGGGGTAGTTGATAGAGAAGTTAATGTCTAGAAACGGAAGAGTAGTGGAAGATATGTTAACCGTATATTTGAGGGACGGGTGGAAGTTGGTGAAATGGTGCAGGAAGAACTCAAGCTGATCGTTGGAGCATGTGGCGGCACCGACGCAGTCATCAATATATCGTTTGTAGAGGTCAGGGACATAGCCAGTGTAGGAAGCGAAGAAGCATTCTTCTACCCAGCCGACAAAAATATTGGCATAGCTGGGTCCCATTCTGGTGCCCATGGCAACTCCACTGACCTGTTGGTAAATTAATATATTGGTTGGTAATTAATATATTAATTTATTTTGCTTAAACTCTTTAAAAAAGTTGCTTAAACTCTTTAAAGGTAATGGTGACTCCCCTCTACCACCACTGAGTGTAGCACTCATCTCTATGATTTGCTGGCAGCAAAAAGTGTGCCAGTATGCGTCTGAAATTTTTAATGACCACAGAATTGGTCATTAAAATAAAAGTCAGTTGGGAACAAGGAATACCAGTAGTAATGAAGTTGGCAGTTGGTAAATACACCTCTTGGAACACTTGTTGAGGAACAGGTACAGTAGGTTTCCACTTCTGGATCCTCACTGATATTTCCTGTTGTTAGTTTTATCATTTGCTATCAAATTGTGATCACCTGATTTATGTATATTATTCAATCCTTTTAGTAAAGGAAGAGGAACTAAGGTTTTACCACCTGTGCTAGAACAGGCTATAGGGAACAATACTGGATATAAACAAATTTCCGAGGCTCAATCCCTCTGAGGCCCTAAGAATGTAAATTACAAAAACCTCCAGATCAAACAATTCAGTGTATACTGCTGTACATTGTGTGCTTGAGGTGTCAAGGGTAACCTGCCAGGGTGTTATAACCAGGTGGAACAGGAGGAACTGAAGTGGGACATACAGTATGAACATCTAACACATAATCAAGGTTCCAGTGTTGCTACTTATTTGCATAGTGGGAGGTATTAAAAGTAATTTCTGGAGAAATTTAACCTAACTTTGTACTGCGTGTACCAAAAGGCACCTTATGTCACCCTAACTATTGAAATAGCAGTTTTGTCTTGAGTAGGATATATAATTTGAATCAAGTGATAAAGAAATGGCACTCCAATGCACCAAGAACAGACAGGATTTCTTTACAACATGTGCTTTGATATTGTTTTTCAGTTACACATCAAAACCTTATCTGTAAGAAAATAGAGAAGGTATGTTAAAAATATGAAAAGCAAGCTCACACTCCAAGGTCACTACAGCTAACAGACGCTTCTCCATGCAGGCTGATCATCCACTGGTGCTATTCAAACTTGTTATGAGTCCTTATCATAATGTTTCAGCTTTAGTCCAGCACTGAGTCAGTGAGTTTGCTCCCTCAAGTCAAACATGTTCCCTAGCTGCGCTTTGCTGTGATACTAGTCTAAGCTTAATTCCTTGATTTGCTTCTCTGTGCTCTGACCCTTGCTCATGTCTTCATCTTCTTTCCTGGATTCCCCTTGGCTTGTTTATTCCTACTGCCTACGTGGCTTTAAACCTTGCTTACAACCTTGACTCTATCTCCTGGTCTTGCCCTTTGCAACAGAATAAGCTTCCACTTAACACTAATGTCAGTGCAGTCATTTCAGTTTCACTCTTGCCTGTCTGCTAGCTGACTGCTCAGAGCTCAGCAGGTTGATTCACCCTTCAGTTCTGCAACCATTGCCCTTTCCAGTCAGTTTGCATCATTACAATAATGAGAAAAAAAAGAGGAGAGCTGATTTGTATTAACAGCTGCTGTAACTTTATCACATACAGCATTCTGAATCTACATTGTATATAAGAGTTGGGGAACCTCATACTTTCTGAATTGCCAGTTGCATTGAAATCAATAAAGGATGAAAGCACATTTCTTGCTCTTCTGTAAATAATGTCCGATAGCACTACACAAACTGGAGATTCAACCTATACTGTATATTAAAATATTTTATTAAAGAAAAGAAAATAAGGGCACTGTTCATGCCAGATTGCTTGAGGCATCAACAGATACTATACTGATATGACTTTCACACACCCTCAGTCGTCAGTTAATATTCATCAGGCTGACGTGGGAGCTGTACTCTATAAGTACCTCAATGAAGTCAAAGAGAACATATTCCTGAGTCTTCTTTCTCCAGTAACGATGGAGTCTGCGGTTAAAGCAAAGAATGAAGTTTCCCGCTATGTACAGACTGACTCCCAGAAACAGCTCCATGCTCCTGAGGACAGCATGCAGCTGCATCTCTACAGAGAGATTGACAAGCTGCAGAATGGTATTGAGTTTTGTGTCTTTGAGGAATAGTGTGTCAAGAATACTTCCTGCAGTGGTCTAGTGTGTCCAAACTATAAATCTGAATAAAGAGTAGTTAATATTTTGATTTCTGAAGTTAAATCAATGTTTTATTTATGCCTAGAACTGGGCAGCCTGAAGAACAAACTGGAGCAAATGGAAAAGGCAAGAGAAGGTACTATTGTTGGTTTTTTTTTACATAGTGGACCGTATAGCATTTTTGTTGCAAATCTGCATCTTGTCTTCTGTACCTTTACTCTAAAATCTTCAGAAGGATGCATTATTTTCTCTGTAGTTGTATTACTTACAGGATCTTTCCTGGGATTGCTTACACTCAACTAAAATGTATTCTGATTTATTATTACTTTAAATACATATTTGTAGCATGTTTATTATATTTGAGTTTTATTGAATGTCAGAAACAGACAGAAATAGAAGGTTAACTAGGTACAATGATGAACATAAAATATTTAAATTAGTTAAGAGATCTGAGAACATCTTGGCTTATTTAAGATTATAATATGTTTTTAAAATTTAAAGAAATGTAAAATATGGCAATATAAAGAGATTTTCTTCATTGTATATAGTAAATACATCTCTAATAATAACTATGAATGTAAAAATTTTCTGAAGACGTTGCTATAGGTTTCAATGCAGGAGGCCAGTGCTAATCTGAAAGTTTTCAAAATGATCAAAAAGTTTTTTAACTGTACGCACCAAAACATCAAACACTGATGAAGTGTTTCACACTCAAAACTTATTAGACCTAAACATTTGCACATGGGACAGCACATTAAAACAGGGAAACTTAGGTTCTTTTTAGAAAATACTACAATGTGAGAGAGAAAAAATAGTCAGACGGTATAATACCTTTTTATATCATTCACTTTCTCCAGTGCTAAAGCACAACATTTCACAGTGTATAATCTTAAAATACCTTATACTTATGTCACACTAACTATTAAATAGCAGTTTTGTCTTGAGTAGTATATTGAATTTGAATCAGGTGATAAAGAAGTGGCACTCCAATGCACAAGCAACAAAGAGGATATCTTGACAACATGACAATTTTGATATTGTTTTTCAGTTATACATCAATACCTTAACTGTAAGAAAATAGAGAAGCATAACAATGATTGGCTATACTGGAAAAGTTGTTCTGTTTTAATCTCCAGCACTTCCAAAGATTGTCTTTTCTGCTTCCTTACGAACAACTGGACCTGAAAATACAGGACCGTTCAACACTGATACCACCCTGGTGTTTCGACGAATCATAACTAATCTTGGAAACTGTTACAACCCAGCCTCAGGTACCACAATTTAGGAGGTCAATTTACAAGCTTACCTCAAGTTGTCAATTTACAGTGTGGTGAAGCCACTGAAAGATAATTAATTTAATTATTTAATTAATCTCTAAAAATAATGATACCTTATAAAAAATGAGTTTTTTGGTAAATAAAAGTCATAAAAGCACATTATTAAACTATTTCATTCAACATTCAGCTTATTTTCTCTATCAGAGTCTGATTTTTAAAACTGTCTCTGCAGGTATTTTCACTGCCTTGGTGAGGGGCATGTACTACTTCACTGGCACTGTCTTTCACGAGGTCAATGTGAACACTGCGGTGAGATTGATGAAAAACAATGAGACGATAGTCACCTTATGGGAAACCTATGGACATACTGGTCACGGCAGTGTAAGCAATAGTGCCATCCTGCAACTCGAAATAGGAGACAATGTTTATCTCCAGCTTGCAGCAAACACGTATATCTTTGATAATCATAACCACCACTCCACCTTCCATGGGTTCTTGCTCTTTCCCAACTAACATACTACCCCGGCATTAAAGAGTGCTTTCACTGACCCTAATTAGTTCCAGTCTCAGACCATCTTATCTATATTAACATTAGCATTAAGATTTTTTTTAAATTGCTAAATATAACTTCTTTTCTGTTTATTTTCTTACTTGTAATCTATATTCCTACAGTATACCATTCTCAGTTTCATGTATTTTAGTTTCTCAATGGTCCCTTGTAATTTACCTTGTCTTTTCTTTTTTAAATATCCTAATTGTTTTTAGGTGTCTAGATATGTTCATGAGACTGATTGATTTCTCTGTTTTCTAATTATATTGCCTCTCATGTGTTCTAATCCAGTTGTTTGAATGCTCAATGCCTAATGTATAGATCTGAATAATTTGATGAAAACCACAAAATGCTCTATGCATCATGGGACTGCTGTCAGGTTTTTTTGGTGAACTTGGATGGCATGATCTGGGTGTTGTAAGCCCAGCTTTGCGTTGGGCAAGAGAGAGAAGACAAAGAAGTAAACAGAAACAAGACTTTAACCAGAGGATATTGATTACAGGCATTGGCCAAGACTCCATGAACACCTGTTCTGCTATAGAGGGATAAAGGGACATATTACTTGCTATAGACAACTAGCTACCGTAAATGCTATTACTTTAATAATTTATGTGTATTATTCGTTTCCAGATTCTGTAGTAAATAAAATAAATGTTTAATCATTCTGTCTAGGTTCTCTATCCTATCTATCAAATCTCTATCTATCTCTATAAATGGATCTACACATTGCTTCATGCTTTCTTTATGTACTTTCAAGGGACGTCCTGAATGGAGCTCAGTATAAGAACCTCTGGTCTAGATCAGTAGGTAAGATGAGACAGAGCTATCTGTCTAAATTTTATCGATGATTGGTAATCCTGTTGTATTGTAACCATTTTATGGTTGGAGAAGTGTAGTATATTAACAAATGAAACCTTCTTAACACCACATTGCTTTAGTAAGAAAAGGTGAATTGAAAACCTGTTTTTCAGACTCCAAGTGATTAAGTTAGCCTTGAAATAACTAATAACCTTTACGGTAATAATTTGAAATGCCATTAATGTGTGATAACTGTAGGTTTAGGAACTATCAAACTTGCGTTGAATTGGTTGAGGTGAAAATGGATGGATGGAGAACAACTAAAAAAACATAAACCATTTTTTTCTGAAAAAAAAAGTTTTCAGAAAACTATCACAGCATGGATGAGTAAAGTGTTAATTAACTGACTTTCTTTTCTGCCCTGAGCTGTGTGTGGGTGTGGAAGTGTTCTGTTTCTTGGCTGAGAGCAGGTGCTTTGCTCCTGTAGGAAGTCCATCAATGTCTGTATCTGTTAAATTTAATTAAACTTGTTCTAGAGGTGATGAAGCGTCATATAGGAAAAATTAAGGAAACGACTGTTATGAAAAACAAAGAAAGAATGAGGAAGAAAGGAGTTAAACATTTTTAATTAATTCTGTTTTTTTTTAAATATTTTAAAATGAGAACAAAATAACACACAACCTTCTACTGTGTGCTAAATAGGCTGAATGGCAACCTTTTGTTTATAGTTTTACTTATGATCCATATCTTATCCATTGACCATATCAGAAGAACTACTCTATAATGGGATCTGAAATGTAATTATGGCTGTAAAATGCTAGAAGGCAATGTAGGAACACTCCAGCAAACAAGAAAGAGAATGATTTTCATTCCCCATGAGAATATTAGAGAAAACATTTTCAGCTGTCAGTGAGCTGATTTTCTGATCTAATAAACTTGCTATAGATAGGTAGTGGTGTAGGAGGAAACCTCAAGCAGTGTCTGTTTTATCGTCTATTGTCTTTTTTGGCAAAACTCAGACATTTCAGTGAAAGGTAAAAAAAGTAATCTCCTATAGGTTCTGAAGCAAAAATGATTACATTTGTGTCGAAGGTCAATATTTTGTTATACTGCCTGATGCTGAGTTAGGGCCAGAACTATTGTAGGTTTAACATATATCCATGGCCAAACAGGATTAGTCATTTACAATATAATTGTAGCAACAAGGAAAGTAGAATTAGGGTAGGACTGAGGAGCAACAAGGTAGGGAAGATTTATAACACCAGGGTTTTCTGACCTCAGCCAATTAATGGTATTGCATTTAGAATGTTGTGCACAATTTTCACTGCCTCATAAATATTTGTTTTAGGCATCAGTTTGGAGATGTGCAATCAGATACCATACTCAAACCATATTAAACATTTGCAGGATAAGATTGTGTATGGCTTTGCTGACAGCTATGATGACTTTTCTGAACCAAAGAGCACAAGTGGTAGGTTATCTAAACCAGTGGTTCTCAAACTGTGGTACGCGTACCGGCAGTGGTATGTGGAGTGCCGCCAGGTGGTACGCCAAAAGACCCTGGAACTGTGTCGTGTGCGCTGAAAAATCAAGACGGGTTTTCATATTTTGTATTTTAAACGTGTTGAATACGCAGCCTACGTACTGCGATACAGTGCGCACTAATACTTCAGTGGACACAAGAGATACTCTGTAATTCTATACCACTCTATAGGAATGTGTGCTATGGATGCAAGTGACCAATTGTATTTAAAAAAGCTACTGTATCTCCAGCAAATAGAGAGGAAGGAGAATGTGCGTGATTTTGGAACAATGCCAAGTTGTACACACAGGAATGCATAGAAATACGTGCTACGAACGCTGGTAATCTTGTGAGCACAGGAAAGCGTGATAGATAACAGAAAAATTTTTAAGAACTGTTCTAAGTTAATTTGAGAAAAATACACCGAGCGTCTCCGTGTTTCGCTCCCATGTGCATGAAATAAAAACTTTAAATAAATACGGAAATAAAAACGGAAACGTGGAAAAATGCAAGCTTGCGGATTGCTAAAGCAGGTAAGCCACACTATTTTTGAAAAACCATATTTACCGTTGGCAAAAGAGCTGACACATATTATGTGTGGAGAAAAAGCTGCTAAACAGCTCGACCTGCTGCCCCCCTCCCCCTGAAAGACACAGTCATTCATAGAATTATTGAAATTAAGGATTATACAGTATCAAAAGTACACTGATAGAGCACGTTAAGATGAGCAGATGTTTTTCACTGCAATTAGATGTGTCTGTAGTCGATTTGGCCAATTTGCTTGTTTACGTTAGATACGAGTTTGAGGGTACGTCCCATGAGGACTTTCTATTCTGTAAGCCGCTACCAACAGGAACTACAGGAGAGCACATATTTCAGCTTCTGAATAAATTTATCGAAGAGAATGGCCTCGACTGGATAAAATGTGTCGGAGTTTGTACAGACGGTGCTAGAGCAATGACAAGCCGACATAACGGTGTAGTTGCACGAATTAGAGAGGTTGCTCCAGAAATTAATGGACGCATCGCAACATCCACCACGAAACCTTTGCCGTCAAGAAAATGCCTGACGATTTAAAATCTGTTAGACTCTGTTGTGAATTGTATCAAGGCTCGAAAAATTAATTCACATCTGGTTTGCTCGACTAAACAGGCTCACTCCTCTCACTGAAATGGTGCTTTTTTATTAGTTGTTGTTACTGTTTTTTTTTCTGTAAAACACTTCAAGAAGCCACCTTTAAAGGTGCTATATCAAATACAGTTTATTATTATAATATTTATTATATGTATGTGTGAGTGTGTGTGCACGCGCGCTCATGTTGGTCATTGAGAATTTCTGGGGTTCCTATGATATGATGACTTGTAGGTGGTACTTGGATGCTTTGGTTGGATGAGGGGTGGTACTTGGTCCAAAAAGTTTGAGAACCACTGATCTAAACCAAGAACAGAAGGAAGATTAGTTCTTTAGGCAAATTGTTGAAGCCCTGACTTCACTTCAAGAAGTGGCTGGTAATTTCTCAGGTCAACTAGCTGCTAACTAAGGAAATGGCCTAGATGTTTGAATTACTTTCTCCCATTAATACCAAGTCTTATGGAACTATGACATTATGGGTTTAAATGTAATACTGTATATTTGGGAGAAAATGACAAATGTTAAATGAATGTGTTCACATATTTAATATAAAGGAAGGACAGAAAAGACTGTTAGGGACTATATTACAAAATATACAAGACTGAAAGATGAAACAAGAGACCAAAAAATTACAGACCTAATATAAAAAAGTAGTATAGTATACTGTAATAGTATAATGTAATCAGAAAGATATGTTGAATATGTTTTGTTATATTACCGAGAGATTTCAAATTTCTACACATATTTTATGTCATTTTTCAAAGCTATTTTAAAGCACCAATTATGCAAGAAATAATATTTTTCACTGCATCATTTTAAACAAGACAAAGAAAATTAAATTAACATTACATACTTTATACTTCATCAATTTATGAGCGGACCAAGGTAGTTTTTTATGTATTCTTTCACTTAATATAAGTGTGTCAAAATTAAGTTTATAATTTTAGAAAAGCAGATTGTGCAGTAATAAGGCTGACTTTACAGGTGGTTATTTATGAAACAATGAATACAGACTCAAAAGTTGAAAGATAATTTAGAAAAAGACTCATTTTTCGTCTTCCCTCCACTATAAAAAGGTAGACACTTTCTTTCATTCTCGCATCAAACCCCAAGCTGAGCAGTTGCCTGTTACTCTCTACTTGTTCTTCCTTCTAACCTCCCCTTCTGCCTTTGTGATGACCAGACCCTTGTACCTTAAAAGGGCAATAAAGCTAGCAAACTTCAGTTCCAGTCTCCTGCTTCTCTTCTTACACTGCTGCCTGTACAGAGGGACATGATGGAGTACCGCTTCAATACTGTGCTTTAATATGGTGGACATATAATAACTACACTGGTCTATGGTAATCTATTTAAGATTGCTTACTGTGGAATGGAAGATCACAAGAGACTATGCTTATCACACCATAAAATGTTTCCAGAAGCTTAGTATTATTCACCTCAAACCCAAATAAATCAATTTCCCAAATAAATCAATTTCCTGTACTGCTATGCTCTGACATTTGGACCTTTACAGTTATTAGACACTTTGGACACATTTTATTTAAACTTCTAGGAACTAGTAGTTTTATTCAAACTACTAGGAACTACTAGCAACATAATCAGACACTGGGATTGTGTGGTTTAGGTGCCAGACCTTTAAATATTCTTAAAATACTATTAAAATATCACAGTGTGTAATCTTTTGTATAGTAACCTGTTCTATATATAATATAAAATTCCTCAGCTACAAGTTTATTAATTCAGTACTTAGAGGTAACATCTGGCTGCTGAAATTCAGCAGAAAACCTGTAATCTGTAATTCTGATTTGAGATTTTGGCTGACTCGAGTTTCACTTCAGAGTGCGCTCTGCTTTCTCAGGTTACAAATGGAATGAAGCTAATTTAGCCCATCTAGCCAGTTCAGTTGCAAGAACATAAGGTTTTTTGAAAGAAACCAAGATACTGGCTATCACAACATGATTGGATAGCTTGTCCCATACTCCCACAACCACAGGGTAAAGAGGTAACTCCTGTTCTTGGATCTTGATTCCTTTTACTTCCTACTTCTACAGTATACATTTCTCAATTTATATTTATAGTTTGTCTTTTTCTATGTCCATGTACAGTGGATATAAAAAGTCTACGCACCTTTATTGAAATTGCAGGTTTTTGTGATGTAAAGCCAGACCTTGCAACCAACAAAATTCAAGAGATAAACAAATAGATAATTATTAGGAAAAATAATTGAAATTAAAAAGCCTACAATACCCTGGTTGCATAAGTGTGCACCCCCCCCCCCGCCCACTAATACTTTGTGGAAGCACCTTTTGCAATTATTACAGCAGTAAGTCTTTGTGAATGAGTCTCTATCAGCTTTGCAATTTTATCCCACTCTTCCTTGCAAACAAATTCAAGCTCCTTCATATTGCCAGGGGATCTCCTGTGCACAGCCCTCTTTAGGTCATTCCACAGGTTTTCTATGGGATTGGGGTCTGGGCTCTGACTAGGCCATTCCAAGACTTTGATCTTCCTTTTCTGAAACCATTCCTTGGTTGACTTGTATGTATGCTTTGGGTTGTTATGAGGTTAGAAGGTGAAATTCCTCTTCATCTTCAGCTTTCTGACAGATGCCAGCAGGTTTTGTGCCAAAATATCTCTATATTATCCCATCTATCTTGACTAGAGTCCTTGTCCCAGCTGAAGAGTAGCAGTCCCAAAGCATGATGCTTCTACCACCATGGTTCACAGTAGGTATGGTGTTCTTTGGATGATGAGCTGTGTTGTCTTTGCACCAAACATATCTTTTAGAGTTAAGGCCAAAAAGTTCACCCTTTGTCTCATCAGACATTTTCCCACATGTTTAAGGGGTTATTAAATGTATTTTTTTGCACAATTTAGACGGGTTTGGATTTTGTTTTTGTAAAAAAAATGGCTTCCGTCTCGCCACTCTACGCCATTGGCCAGATGTCTGCAGAATGCAGGAGATTGTTGTCACATGCAAGGAGTGACCAATACCTGCCAGAAATACCTGCAGCTCATTTAATGTTGCTGTAGGCCTCTTGGTAGCCTCCCTGATAAGTTTTCTCCTTGTCCTGTCATAAACGTTGGAGGGTTGTCCTGATCTTGTCAATGTCCCTGTGGTGCCATATTTTCTCCACTTATTGATGATAGTCTTCACAGTGCTCCATGGTACATCCAATGCCTTTGATATTCTTTTATATCCCTCTCCTGATCGGTACCTTTCAACACTAAGATCCAGTAGATGTTTTGTCAGCTCCTTGTGGACCATGGCTATCCCAGTAGGATGCAACCACAAAAGTTTCAAAGAAATCCTATAGGAACAGCTGATTTTTATTTGGGGTTAATCAGAATCACTTTCATTGATGGCAGGTGTATGCTACTTACCTTTGGACATGATTTTGAGTGTGATTGGTTAACTCTGAACACAGCTACAGCCCTCATTATAAAAGGGTGTACACACTTATTCAACCAGGGTGTTGTAGGTTTTTTAAATTCAATTATTTTTCCTAATAATTATCTGTTTGTTTTTCTATTGCGTTTTGTTGGTTGCAAATGAAGTAAGATGTGAAGACGGGGTTATTCTAAGTCCTTTCTGAATGAAGATTAGACTTCTAAGGCTGGAGTTTATGGCAGGAAGGGGGTTAACTGATAAGGATTCCAGATGCGAGCTAGGAGAGCTAGGGAACCCCCTGGGGACTAATCTCTGACCATTTGTCCAAAAAGCTGTAAACTGGTCAAACACGTGACCTCCCCCCTTTACCATAATAATGAATGACGAATCAGAGCAGCAAGGAAGGACTATATAAACACTAAAGTTTGTACCGGCACTTTGATCAATACTTCGGTTTTGTTGTTTCTTGCGGGAACCAAGACTTCAGCTTTATTGTTCCTTGCATGCAATAAACTCATCTGTTTAACTTCATCTCGGGATCCAGAACCTTATTCTTTCTGTTACACCAATTTGGGCGTAGTCTGCGGATGCTCCAGAAGGCGCAAAACTTCCCATCGGCAGGACAGACGGCCAGCGCTCACATTACTAAGAAGTAAGGACTCCTCTTTTTAAAAAAAAAGTCCCGACTCTTTCTGACCGATTGGGAAATCTCTGCTCCCTGCGAGAATCGCCCGACATGAGTACTGTAAATGTGAGGTCCTGGATACCTCTGGCCCGGGGAAGACACTGGTGTATGTAATGGGTGGTTTGCTGTAAGCGCAGAAGTTGGTCTGGCAGGCTGTGATTCACGGCATTGTGTACAGGCGTTCAAAACTGGTGTCGGGTGTATGCCTTAATTGCACGTATGAAACTGGTGTCGGGTGTGTGCCTTAATTGCATGCATGAAACTGGTGTCGGGTGTATGCCTTAATTGCACGGGGTTTTGAACGGGTTTGGAGCTTTACCGTGAGGCTCAGGATCGGTGTGGGCCTTAATTGTGCCCCGGGGTTCTGAAGCTGAGTGGTGCTTTGAATGCACGTATAATTCAGGATTGGGTCCTGAGAGTAGCTACGCTTTGATCGTGCACGGATAGGGGTGGCGTGGTTTTGTTTTGTTTTGTTTTGTTTTAAAGGGAACAGGAAAGACGTAGATGATACATGTATGCTTTTCGTGTTTTCCTCCGTTTAAAGGGAGCAGCAGAGACGTAGATATAGATGTATGTTTCTGGTGTATTTCTTGTTTGTAAACATATACACACGCACGGTACATAAACTCACCTCATAATAAAAGAGCAAAGCACTAAGTAGCAGGATTTAAAGGACATTGAGACCTGAGAATCGCCCTGATTGAGCTCAGTGCGTAAGTCCACCCCGGGGCAAAAGCAGCGATGCTGGCGTTCTGGGGATGGTGAATTACTGATCAAGGAAGGGGGTTTTCTAGGTCTCGTTCCCTGCCTGTGAACAGTGTGGTGTAAGTCCTCTCTAAAGGCTCTGAGAGGCATTTAGATCTGGAGGTACAGATGCAGCCACTCAAAATGGGTGGGGTATTTCACGGTATACCGGTGGGCGTGTCGCATCAAAACGCAGTATCACGCAGTATCATGCGGTGTATCGCGACATTTGACGTCATACCGGAAAGTATCCGGAATCACCTTGTAAAACCGCCAGGAGGAGCAAATAAAGCTTAACCTCTCATGTACAGGATTTGAGCTTTTAAATTTAAACTGTGTGTCATTAAAAAGTTGGTATATTTTATGAAAGTAAGATTGCTCAGTTGGGCAAAAGTACACAACCTACCTTTATCATAAATATTTTAATTATGCAGAAATATTTTATGCATCAAAGCCTTTACAGAAGATATTAATCATATTATTAATAATGAATGACCTTCGACAAGCTGTAAACTCAAAGTATTACGCTGGTCCACATTATCTGTAACCGTCATTTTAATTTAAAAGACTTTCATCGACAAAAAAAAGTAACAACACAGCATTTCGTAGATCTAACTAACAAGGACAGGACATTAGGTAGCCAATATGATAAAGGAATAATTTACTTTTTTTTATTTCTTTAGCACATTTATTTGAACATTTCCATCGATTGTACAAGCACTGAAAAACTGTCCAATCCCTAGTTCGTCGGGCATTTTCTTTTAGTATAACAGATGTACAAACTCCCTTGCTTTTAACAGAGTGTTTCATAATTTCTAACAATGAAAATTATTTAAACTGCGACACTTATAGTTCAACCAGAGCTCAAAATATCACAAGGATCCTCAAGAGCACAACAAAGACTGTTTTAAAAGATACTTGTACCAGATATATGAGAATCCAAACTTTTTTATCTATGTCTTTAAAATTTATCACACAGTAACAAGTCAAATTTCAGGGGCGTCCGTATACCAGAGATTATGGTACCTCTTCAGAAGGGTGTCAGCCAATCAGATTCCAGGACCAAATTATCTGTTTTATAATAGAGAATATGTAAGCACGTATCTAAATAAATTAATCATGATATTAATTTAAGGATATAAATTTCCAAATCTACAGATGCAGCCATTCAAAGTGCGCATTACAGACACGTACCGAAGGTGGCGTCGCACAGTGTGATGTAAGATGACGCGTGGCACCGCAGTACGTGATTGGTTGACCAACAGGGGCACTCGTGGTCCGTTGGTCTGTCGTAGAAAGACTTACAGTAAACGTCTTTGCTGTGCCCGTTGTAGATATTGAATTTTACCACTGAAGGGAAATCTTAGTAGCTGAGCATAAAAAGAATAGGAGCATACTGTAACGCGTGTGAAGGCCATAAACGATATTAATTTTGGAACATAAACATACAGTATATGGCTGGTCTTGGTACTTTAAAGAAAAAATACACACCAGTATTCCATTTCTCCCTAAACATTTTAAGCATCGAAGTCTTTAATTAAAGAGATACCGGAGTCAACAAGCATACTTTTAGAATTTGATTAAAAGGGAATATAATATTGATTTGCGTATCTAAAGAATTTTATAACGATATGATTATATTCGTGTACTGCGACAGGGCTGTGTAGGGCTGTTTCACCTCCCTGTTCATGTGAGCTGTCTTGTAGCTGACCGGTTTACGTGCCTGACTAACAACTGGCAGGTTGTGTGTTCGAATCTAGCTGGTGCCGGACTTTTCTTTTAACAAACTTTCTTCGAAAAAATAGAATAGCGATATTATGGACAATCAATTGACTTTTATATTTCAAAATATCGCAACATGATCGATTCTAAGTCATTTTTGATAACAATGAATAGTCACCTTCTTTCCTTCTGACAACGGTCCCTGCTTCTGCTTCCTGCTTCTAGTGTGTGTGTGTGTGTGTGTGTGTGTGTGTGTGTGTGTGTGTGTGTGTGTGTGTGTGTGTGTGTGTGTGTGTGTGTGTGTGTGTGTGTGTGTGTAATAGAGTAAATTTTTATAGAGAAATGGAGGCTGGACAGTATGCGATACAATATAAACATTTATATTGATTTAAATCGTGTTTTGATTTAAATCGCAAACGCGTGTTTAATTATATGTGTTTTTTTAATCTTAATCAGGCTAATGCAACATAAATTGATACAGTATCTCTGTCTTCTAGGTATCTTAATAAACTTTCAGCATAGCTTTCTACCTGTTTAGATTTATATTTCTTGGGATTTTAGGATCAAACGTGGAAGGATTAGATTGTAATCGTTTTTATTTTTCAAATACGTTTTAGAAAAGTGTAATCTATACCTGCCCAGACTGTACGCCTTCCTAAACCCCGCCTTTCACTAGTGTCCTGCTCTTCCCCGCGCACCCCAGCCGGGCGCTCTTCGGCCTGTGCCCGGGACGAATGTATATTTTGATATTTACACCCGACGCGGCACTGAGGGAGCGTCTGCATTTATAACTTAGTTTTTAAAATTAGTCAAGCAATATGAAGCATCTCCTTTTACTTTTAAGTCCCTTAAATACATTGAGCACAGCTTTCTCACCACTTAAGATTACTTTTTTGATACCATCCTTACACAAAGCAGAAACTTTCCGATGACATACAGTACAAGTGGAAAGATTACAGATTTTAATCGTCTTTAATTTTGTTACGTTATACGTTTTAGGAATGTTTCATCTAAACAAACACCACAAAACTATTCTCGATTGTATTTCTGAATGTTATGTTACACCTACAGTAGTTCACTGCTTTAAATACATCGAATTAAGAATGTTAGGTGTAGCACTTTAGATCTTTTTTTCTGAACCAGGGAAAATCTGATCATGTTTCTCTATAACAATAATAAAAAACTTTATTTTACATATCACCTTTAAAAGTGGCATCTCAAAGCAATACAGTAGATCAAAAAACAGTTAAAAGGGACCAAAGTAAATACCAGACAAATGCAAATGCGTTTTTAATAAAATGCTTTTATTCATTCAGCAGAGATTGAGAGGGACATCCAGCAGAGAGAGACACACACACCGGTTTCCATTGACAAAATTGTTTTTTTTCAATTCCTCTTGTCTAACAGGAATGTTTTGTTTGTGGACAGACTGTTAGACTAGAGGAAAAGAGCGCCTCCTTGTACGAAGCATTTCGTTGATCCGATCACGAATTCTTTTCCAGTCGCACGAAGTAAGGGTTGAGAATCTCCGATTCACCATGCGACTAATGGTTTCCCGGAGATTGCAAGGCAAGGCACTTTTGCCTCTGGACCCATCGAAATTTACAGACGTGGTCCACCCCCAGTAAATTTCAAAAGTCACAAGATTTCGAAACACGAGGGCGGCGTAGCGGTCGGCTCTTGCTTTCCCGTCTATGCCGATGCACTGCAAGTACAACCCCCCCTCCATCTCCTGAGTGATGGGTAGCAGTTGGATATCTGGGAGAATAATTCGTCCCACTGGCGTCTGTGAATTCCGCTCTGTGAACGGTGCTTCCTGGGGGGAGATAGACGGCGGGGACAGCATCAACAAATTCCTGCGCGGTGGTGAGTGGAGAGGCCGGGATGGAGTGTCCTGAGGCGGTGTGTGCTCTGCAGGGGGCACAGCTTCCGCCAGGCATTGCAACCTGCGCGGCGGGGAGAGGCACTTTTCGGGAGACAGCTGCTCAACTGTTTGACTGCTGGAACATACTGTCTCCTTCCTCTGCATTTTCAGGAGTGTCTCTAGCCTCCCAATGCTCCCCAGTAATGCATCGTACTGCTCCCGCTGCTGCCGAAATGTCTCCACACAGATGCTGCTTCTACATGTTGGCACCCTGGCCAGTGGCCGAGAGCGGAGACCCACGGCCTGTGGCAAAATAACATAATTCATGTAAGAAATAAAGTCACACAGTAGTATTCATCAGTCGCGGAACAGACGTCAAAATAAACTTTTCTTTTTTTCCGTCTTACTGCTTTCTTTTTTACTGTCCTGGTGGTAGATTTCGAAGATCGTTTTGCCCGTGCGGTGTTTTCTTGAAGAACAGGCTACGAAGAAATAATTATAATTGAATTTAAAATTCAAAACGGCAATAATACCTTGTAATATGCGCTGTAATCGCGTATTTCAGATGAAGTCTGCTGTATTTGCTTACCCTTCGCTCTTTGGAAGCTGGGGCGGTAGAAGCACCCCGTCTCTTCCCGTAAAAGGTCTTGGTCTCCATACTGTACTGTGGTCGCTGTAGTGCAGGTTCGCAGTTTTTTTTGTGATGGGAGCTCACCCAATCCCTTGGTGTATTTATGCTATATTCACATGTACGGCTAGAATGTTCATTGTCTTCCAATGAAAGGCGGGTGCCTTTTGCCGAAGTCGGGAGACATTAGAGGCTTGCCACACCCGGAGTGTTAAACCAACGCATTAGCACGTCAAAGCCCATTGAGGACCCGGGCGCAATAATTGTTTTGTCCCTTGATTTACTGATCTGCATTAATTATGGAAATCGAGTTCCTGCTCTTTGCAGACGACTTGGTCCTGCTGTCGCCCACAGAACAGAAGCTGTGTCAGAACTTGGCACTGCTGGAGCAGCACTGTCAGACCTGGGCGCTGACAGTCAATCTGAACAAGTCCAGAGTTATGGTTTTCCAGAAAAAAAGACAGACCTCAGGGAAACAGGTACAAATTCACACTTAACAACACATTAACACCTAACAACAGGAGCAGGGACAAATTAGGCCAGTACCCACTATTGTTAAACATACAGAAAAGAATATTAAAGTATTGAAGTATTGGCTTTAGTATTAGCCATACAGAACATTAAAGTGCCCCTTTTCCATTCAGCAGGTGCCTGAGCCGCTGTGTCCTATCTTCTGACAGTCGCCGTTGTGAATGTCTGTAGAGTGTATCTTATTTTTAGTACTATATTTTTGTATTATATTCCCTATTAATCAAACTCTAAGAGTATGTATCGGCTTGTCCCCTCCTCCCGCCCCTCTCTGTGTACAGTAGAGCCTCCTGTCCAGCCAGCACATGTCCACAGACACTCACAACGGCGACATATCATAAAACGTTTGCACATACTGTATAGTTAAATTATTAGTTGTTTTTCAGGAAGTTAAAAAACCACTTGAATTACTTATCCAGTCTCTCGAAATAAAGTTATTTTTCAAGCAATGCAACAAACGTCGGGCAATGTGTTTTTTTTAATCCAACATTTACAGCCACATCTTAAATCTTGTCAGTCAGCTCTTTTTTCTCTATTTGAATTGTGGCTTACACATCGCACGACTTTAAAAGCTAGAAAAACAGGTTTCGATTCACATTAGCTGGCGAGCCTTGTTTTGTCAAAGGACAGCACAAAAAAACGGACAATACACAGGGAGAGAGAGAGTTTTTTACCCTCTGTCAAAAAACCCAAATAACCCGGGGCAGAGACTCTGGGGGGATCATTGTGTGGTACAGAGCGGAGCTCAGTCAATTCTTATGGAATGTGTTTTCTATCTTCTTTTTTTCAGCATGGAATAAACCTGTTACTTGATTCATATGGATGCCCGGTTCCACCGGGGATTCAAAACATTTTTTTTTTTTAATCGGGTATCTAAGGGAATAGCAGTATAACCCTGTTCATGCACAGACAGTGGCATGTTACATTATTAATTTGGGTGTCTCCTCTTGCCAGAAAGCTCTAAATTGCATTTTGAGCGCGGTTTTTGACTTTTTTTAAATTGCAACCCATAAATAAGTCCGATTGCAAAAATGCACTTGGAATCTGTCCAAGCCCTACTCTGTCAGGCATTTTCTTTTACTGTAACGGACACAAAAAATCCCTTGCTTTTAACAGAGCGTTTCATAATTTCCAACACCGAAAATTATTTAAACTGTGACACTCAAAATGCAATTTAGAGCTTTCTGGCAAGAGGAGACACCCAAATTAATAATGTAACATGCCACTGTTTGTGCATGAACAAAGTTATACTGAGATCTCCTTAAATACGTGATTAAAAAAAAACATAAAAAAATTTTGAATCCCCGGCAGAACACATTCCATAAGAATCAGCGCTTTTACAGTATATATCGCCTTTAAAGGTGGCTTCTCAAAACGCTTTACAGGATAAAAACAACAAGAACAGCAACAACAACAATATTGTATTTCATTGCACTTTGAAAACCAAGTAATAACTTAACTATATGTGCAAACGTTTCATATGTCGCTGTTGTGAATGTCTGTGGAGTGTATCTTATTTGCCTTACGTCCTGGTTATCTCGCTCGCCCTCCCCCCCTCTCTTCCTCAATTCAATTAAATTCAAGGTGTTTTATTAGCATGACAGATGGGTACAATCAGTGTTGGGTATGTACTTTGCTTTGAGATTCCACTTTTAAAGGTGATATATACAATTTTAACTAAAATAAATTGATATCTTTGTCTTCTAAGTATCTTAATAAACTTTCAGCATAGCTTTCTCCCTGTTTAGATTTATTTTTCTTAACTAGTATACTTTAGATCTTTTTTTCTGAACCGGGGAAAATCTGATCATGTTTCTCTATAACAATAATAAAAAAACATTATTTTACATATCACCTTTATGTGATATCACATAGGACAGCACCACCCTCTGTCCTATTGATCACCACAGGTCTAATAAACATTTTTATTCCATCGCTATCTCTCAACCAGCCTTCGATAACATCTCTCTCAGAAATGGCTTCTATAGATGATTCAGATATGTTGTTAAATTCTAGCTTTCCAGTGTTATGTTTCCAGCTTCTCATTCGTCCCCTTTAAGAAGGTGTAGATCTTTACAGAATACCTCACCACTCATCTGTCTCGTTCAATCCTCATATTCTCTGTCTTTCTCTATTTTAGGAAGCTTTAGTCCTTATCCCATTGCTCAGTATCCAGTAACATCCACGGCTACATGCAGAAGGTATATCCTAGACCAGGTGTGGACTGAGAATAAGAACCAGAACCCAATTAGTCGTTGCTGAATGGATCCTTCCTCTAGGTGCAGTTTGGCCAAACTGGAACCCTAATTTCTTGGTAGAGCTGAGTACATAGCGATCTGAGGTCATACTTCTGAAAGAAAGAGTCTGCTCTACTCAGTGTCCTCAGAATGTGTAGCCTGGACCTTCTCTACTGGACATTTCTGAGTGACAGGTACTGTATCACTAGTACGGCAGTTTGGCCACGGGCACCCAGATAGCACCTCTTCTAGTAAATGTTGGCCCTTTGGCTTTGAAGAGTCAGTAAACCTCTTTCACTACCATCTCCTCAGGCACCTCCTGGACCATCAGCAAAACAGCCAGTTCCGTCAGCACCCTGCTGTAAGGACTCAGTCTCCTCCAGCTCAGCCGCAGGAACAGGTCCACATCTGTCCTCTGGTGTTCACTCATACTCTTTGAGTTGACCTCCCCTTCTGGTCACTATCAGTGATCACCCTGGAAATTTCATCTAGAATTCTTTGATCACTTGCACAGGTTTGGTGAAAAGACTAATAATTTATGCACACTTAGTTAGAATGGTTATTTCTTATCAATGACAATGCTGGCCAAAAGAGGGAGACAGATCACTGCCTCTTTATTGGAAGAGCACATTCATAAAGCAAAGAAAATAACCCCGTAGTTCTCATAGCATACAAGAGTTCCCGTTGTTGGAATTTTCTCTTCTAAGCCAGTGATTACATTTATTTCTAATCATGTGTATTAACATACTTATCATTGTACTAATGTACAATCATTGTATTAACATACTTTTTTTGTATTCTGAGTCTTGAGTACACCATTAAATTGTCCTTTTGAGTAAATTACATCATGGATTTTTTACACTCAAGTAAATTCTTTTAATTTGAAAAGTACAGTATCTGGTTTTGCACTGTAACAAAAAGTTCACTCACTTGCTGTATGTTCACATTAAATATTGTTTAAATAACAAACATAAAGTCCATATACTATATATACTTCTAAATATCCATATAAGCTGGTGTGAAAAAGTACAGTAATGTTATTAATGTCTTCATCTCATAACAGTATGGTCTCTCACTGTCTCTCTGAGGATCCACTGCTGTCTGTGCCCACAGTGACCCTCTGTAATATGCCAGCTCATCCTGAGTCCACAGCCCACACTCTATAAATCACAACAATAGATACAGTAGGTGGGGTTTGTCTGAGATTGGAGGAAAATATAATTTCTTGGAATATTTTATTCTATTTCTGTTTTCAAGTAATTAGGGAAAAAGATTCAAAGAGATTCACACATACATTTAAGACTGTATCGTTTCATACTTGTATTCTTTTAGTTACATAGTGGCATCACAAGATGCCCTCCTCTGTTCCCCAAAGTTATTGTCACAATTGCTACTCCTCCTCTTAAGGGCGCTCTAGCCCTTCCTTGTTCTGCCCCATTACCTGCACCTGTTTCTTATTTCCGTTCCACCTTAAAAGCCAGACGCAGATGTCACTCCTGGTTCCTCATTGAATTCTGCTTCGTGAGAGCCCGGGGTCCTGCTGCGTCGGGCTCCATTATGGTTTTAACTTTCTGTTCCTGATTCCCCGCCCCGCCGGTCCAGACCCGGTTCATGGTTTTATTCTCTGGATGGATCCCCTCGCCTTGGACTCTACCTTCTGTCTTAGATTACCCATTTGGATTCTCTCATGGATTGTTCGCCCCGGAATCACTCTCCCTGGACACCTGCACCCCTTGGACACGCCCCCTGTCTCCATACCCTCTCCTGTATGACTTTTTCCCCAGTGTTTCCTCACAATTCCGGATCGTGTCATCTGCATAGGGCCCAGAAAGAACTGTTTCGTGACAGTTATCTCCTGTGTGTGATCCTCCACACAAGCTTTTCACCTGATTTCAAGAAATTAGGCACAATGCTGAAACTTATATACTGTAAGACTAATTTACCCCCAATTGTTTTTGTTGTCTTGTAATCAGTTTCTGATAACTGCATTTCTACAAAGGTCTACTATTCTAAGAATGACGGTTTGCACTGGCAGCACATGCTTCAGTGCTCTGGGAGTGTTTATAGCCCTGTGAGTTTAACACTTCATGACTGAGAGCTGCTTTTCATGCCAACAAAACCCACAGCAACCATGTCTTTCACCTCCATCTTCATCTTTGTTCTCTTTCTCTGCGTTCAAGGTAAGATAGGCTTACTGGAAATAGATACAAAATTTGTGGAAGATGTAAACAAGTATTGCACTACAAATTTGACCAATATTCTAATTAACTATGTACCTGTTTCTGCTTTTATTTCAGATTTTTCCTTTCAGAGTCCAGTGGACAGGTTACTGTGACTCAGACTCCATCAGTGAGATCAGTTCTCCCAGGACAGACAGTCACTGTGAGCTGTAAGACCAGCAGTCCAGGTTACAGTAACTCACTAGGTAAACATATGACCTGATACCATCAAAAATCTGAAGGAGCTCCTAGATTTCTGATTTATTTTGAAAGTTCCCTGAGCTCTGGGACCCCAAGTTGTTTCAGTGGCAGTGGATCTGGGAGTGGCTTCACACTGACCATCACAGGAGCCCAGCCTGAAGATGCAGCAGATTATTACTGTCAGAGTTACCACTACATTAACAGTAAAAATCTGTTCACACAGTGTTACACAGCTGTACAAAAACCTTCCTCAGGAGGACTGCACAGCGATTGCACTGCTGAAGCTGGGGCCTCCTGAGATGAAGACAGTGAAACAGAACATAGTCTACTGCATAAAGAAGCAATTGAACTGAGACAAAAGCTGAATTTCATTAATAATATAAGATAAGATATACTTTTATTTTCCTTCCAAAAGGGTGGACATTTGTCTTTTGGCATCACCATACAAAACTAAACAACACAAAATCAAACCACATTAAATACAAACAATGGTCCTAGGTGTGCACAAATATGCACAGTATACAATATACAGTACACACATCTTGCTCTACTACACTACCATTACACATATTCCCATAGCTCCATACAGTAAAACAGTCACTGAGCTGTGTTTAATATACCGACTCCTCAGGGAACAGAGGATTTCTTGTAGACATTTTTCTTGGCCACAGGCTTTTTGAACCACCTCCCTGCAGGCAGCTCTTGGAAATAGGAATGAAGAGGTTGGGATGGGTCATCAAGGATAAGCTGAGCTTTCTTCTGAACTGCAGTATAATTTCAGATCTCGGTTGTGCTTTGCTTGTTTCCCCTGTCTTTGATTCAGACAGTTTCTACCTTGTCTGGATTCTCTTCTGTGCTACAGACCTTCTTATTTCACCTGACTATACTTGTGGGTTTCTTTTTGTGTGTACACATTGCTTATCCTTGAAATCCCATTTGCGTGACCACAACATGGCTACATGACTGTGTTTCTCTGGCTGCTGAATGTTTCCTGCCTGCTTGCAGTCTACTGCCTGTTTTCTTGTCTGCCTTCCTGCTCACTTGTCTACCTGCCTGCATGTAGAATTCATCACCAGCCCAGACCACTGTGCTCCTTTCAGCTCAGTTATTACATACAGTAGGTTACAGGTTTGGACAGGTCTGTTCTGGATTTGCACTGTGTGATAGTGTACTGTACATGTTGTCATTCTTCTTGGCAGAATTAGTTAATGATCCAAACTTGTCAAGCTTCTCCATCACTTTTCTATGGGATTCAAGTCTGGGCTCACTCAAGGACAATCAATCTTTTCTTGTCAGACCTCTTCAGTGAGGTTTTGGCCTTGTGTTTCAGGTCACTATTCATAATGGAGAGTGAATTTTTACCCATTGTTTAGTTTAGTGAGTCAAAAATGTTTTGCTGTAGGATTTGCCAGTACTTTATGTCATTCATTATATCACATGTATTGTATCACCAGCCTTGGGCCCAACAGTGTCTGCTGGGCTAAACTTCCGGTTATTAGAGATGTAAAAACATCTACAAGAGAGTGAGGCAAGAAAAATGAAGGATAAAGACCAAATAACATGAGGGCAGGGATAATAATACTGAATTTGTTACTGTCTGAGATTGGGAAAACTTCAGTAAAACAGAGAAGATTTGGGGTTTATCTGCAAAATCCTGTCTATTCATGACAACTCAAGGAGGATCTGTTACTGCTGTATATATGCTGTATGAATTGTTGTGTTTTATGCAAAAGGCTGATTAGTCACTCAGGAATCACAAAGAAATATTTTAATAAGCTCAAAATAAGAAAAACACCTGAAGAAGGCTCCATGGCCGAAACGTTGTGTTTTTTCTCTCTTCTTTTTTTCAGCATGGAATAAACCTATTACTTGTTCCTTTGCAGCCTACGCATACTGACGCAGCTACCCACATAAAATACATATGTTGGGTTGATGTATTTTGTGTTATTGGGTTTATGTAGTATTTTTATTGCATGCATTTAGTTGTGTGAGCTTTCCAAACCAAATTTAATGCAAATATTTGTTATGGCAATAAAGTTTTGAGCTTGAACTTGAACTACACTGGTCTAACTTGCAGGATCAATCAGTCCACTTACTCAGGATTCATACTCTTCAAGATAAGTAAATATAGAGTTATTATTGTTTGTGCAAATTCATATTATTGGATGCCGTGGTAAACATTCTTAAAGTGTCACGGGTCTTTAATAACCAGCAGCTCAAGAATTTGACTGAACACCTGTAACAGGGTTGTGGTGCTGGGATAACTCTGGTCCTGCTTTGACAGTGGTCTCAGATCAATACCCCTTGAGTGAGAGCCAGAGGACCAGCTTAGGGATCTTTCGTTTAATTATTTTGAGGCTTAAAGGAAATGCCACAAGCCAAGGTAGTACTAGTCTCGACAAAGACAGAAGACCTTTGTTCTTCTTGTGAAATGGAAAATTACGCCTGTGTCTGAAGAGCAGAGGTGAGGTTCTGTACTGAACACTGAAGCAGCCGTGCGAGAATCTTTTGTAGGTGCCCCTGTCAACAGGTCCTGTTGCTGGTCATTTCGTTAAGGCAGAATTCCCACACGGCTCTCAGAGCACTGGGATAGTGCAGTTCAGTACCAGCAGCCATATCACTCTGCAGCTCAATACTGGGCCCCTTGCTCTTCAGCATTTACATGTTCCCACTTGGTCAGCTTTTAAGATCACATGGCCTCAGCTTTCATTTTTACACTGACGATACTCAAATATACATCCATACCAAACCTGACACTGATGTGGCTATCTCTATTCTATCAAATTGCATCTCTGACATAAAAATTTGGATGACTCAAAACTTCCTTCATCTTAACTGCGACAAGACTGAAGTCATACTTATTGGCAGCCCCCATCAACTTCGTAAAGCCAGTCCTGTAACCCTATCTGTAGTTGGCTCTGTACTTGAGCTTCAATCAAAATGGAAAAACCTTGGGGTTATATTAGATTCTGGCTTAACATTCGACCCACATGTGCAGCATACTGTCAAAACGTATTTTTTTCACCTTAGAAATATCGCAAGTCTACGCCCTATGCTATCATTAACTGTGGCTGAAAAGCTGATCAACATATTTGTATTCTCTCGAATTGACTACTGCAATGCTGGGGTATCTAAATCTACTCTGAATAAACTGCAGTATGTCCAAAATTCAGCAGCCAGAATCCTGACCAGGTCTAGTGCAAGTTTTCACATTACTCCTATCCTGGAGTCCTTGCACTGGCTTCCGGTCAAATTCCATGTAGACTTTAAAATCCTCATGCTCACCTATAAGGCTCTACATGGCTTGGCACCTCAATACCTGTCTGAACTATTATCACCCTACTCCCCACCTCGCAACCTCCGCTCTTCAAATTCTGCCCTCCTTATTGTCCCCCAAGCCCGTCTACATTGTATGGGTGACAGGGCCTTCTCCTGTTATGCCCCCAAGCTCTGGAACTCTTTGCCCAAGGATATCAGAGAGTCGCCTTCTCTAAACTCCTTCAAATCCAGACTCAAAACCTTCTTCTTCAGAAAAGCCTTTACTTAACTAGTTCCATTCTTCACCCCTCTGCTCTTCTTAGTACCACCTTCCACGGTCTCCTCTATTGTTATTGTTGTATTGTTGTAATTGTAATTGTGTCTTATCTTGTGTATTCTTCTTATTTATTGTTATTGTCATCCTGTAAAGCGTTTTGAGAAGCCAATTTTAAAGGCGCTATATAAAATAAAGTTGTTTATTATTATTATTATTATTATTATTTTTATTATTATAACTGGCAACCCACTAAAGCTAAGCAGGTTTGAGCCTGGCCAGTACCTGGCTGCGAAACCTCCTGGGAAAAACTAAGGTTGCTGCTGGAAGAGGTGTTAGTGGGACCAGCAGGGGCGCTCACCCTGTGGTCCATGTGGGTCCTAATGCCCCAGTATAGTGATGGGGACACTATACTGTAAATAGGCGCCGTCCTTCGGATGAGATGTAAAACCGAGGTCCTGAAAATCCCCCTCTTTGAATTGGTTCATCACTCTGCCCTCCTCCCCACTGAGAGCTGGTGTGTGGTGAGCATTCTGGCGCACTATGGCTGCCATTGCATCATCCAGGTGGATGCTGCACATTGGTGGTGGTGGAGGGGAGTCCCCATTACCTGTAAAGTGCTTTGAGTGGAGTGTCCAGAAAAGTGCTATATAAGTATAAGCAATTATTTATTATAATTAGTTCACTGAGCACTGAGAGTACAGTTATTCGTCCTCCGGTGCCCCCTAGTTGTGACTAGCAGGACTTCAGGTGAAAAAACGACCGCTGTGTCGCAGACCCTATTAATAGGAGAGCACCGCCTACAGGACAGCTAATGGATCCCTGATACAGAGGAAGGTCTGCAGACTCCTGCTCTACAAGCACCACTCACAGAAACAATGTTATTATTGGTTTCTCATGGCAGACCTGACAAGGACTCTCATGCTTAGGTTCAGAGGTCACAAGTTTAGCCAAACGTTGTGGTGATATTTAAGAAAGATATTTATTGTACATTTTTTAACCGGACACAGCACAGTCAAAGTGTTTATTTGAAACAACGTAATCAATTTAATCAATTACCCTATGTTCCAGTTAATTTAATTCTATCTGAGCTCATTACTGAAGCTGAATATACAGATCTAATTTTTTCCTGATATACAGTACTGAACTCAATACAATGTCTTTCAGAAACATGATTATTCCCCCACATCTCTTTTTAACAGGAGTCAGTTATCCAGGTGGATAATATTCCCAGGTCTCCATCACACTGAGGTGCCATTGAGGACATGAATTTCACTCTTACTTTACTGGTTCTCCATCAAAGCATCTTTATACAGTAATACTAGAACTTGTTATAAAATGTGAATTGAAACTTAAAGTACTGGTACATTTGTAATAAAGTTTTTTTTTGTATTAAGTTTGCAGTATAAGGATCAAGCTGTTAAAAAATGAGTTTTTAGCATGTTAGAGAATAGTAACCCATCTTTGACTAGGATTAACAGAGCAAAACATTGACTGACACAAAACCCTAACAAGCCCCATCTGTTTTCACAGCTCAGATCTCATCTAACTGTCTGTGACAGGATTTGTATACAGGAAGGAGCTTTGCATACCTGTGCCGCCTCACTGCTCCAAACACTTTAAGACTCACAGTGTGGATCAGTCACTGTTCAGCCCTTTCAGAGTCACTGACACACAGGACAATGATGCCACTGATTCTACTGCTGGGGACACTGGGGCTCTTTGCTCAAGGTGGGGATTCAAAAATAAACTTAGTTTCTAATGTGTGATGAAGCAGTCGTGATTTTCATTATTGTGTCAAAATATTTAACCTAATTTTTAGAAGATCAGTGTGTAAAAACAGCAAACGTTTATAACAAGCAAGTATTAATACTCTTTCTTTTTTCCATTTCAACTCCAGAGTCCAGTGGGCAGATTGTTCTGACTCAGTCTCCAGCTCAGTCTGTTCTGCTAGGAAGCTCTGTCTCTATCAGCTGTACAGCCAGTCAGTCAGTCTGTTAGCAGCAACCTGCACTGGTACCTGCAGAAACCTGGTCAGGCTCCACAGCTCCTGGTTTATGGTGCAACAAACCGTTATACTGGGGTTCCTGATCGATTCACTGGCAGTGGGTCTGGAACAGCCTTTACTCTGACAATCACTGTAGTCCAGGCTGAAGATGCAGGAGATTATTACTGTCAGCAGGGCTACAGCTACCCTCTCACACATTGATAGACGTCTGTACAAAAACCTCCCTCAGCTCTACAGGAGCTGCTCTGGCTCATCAGCAGGCCTGAGAGTAAGAAGAACAGCTGAGCTGCTACAGGAGAACTGAACAACACTCTGTTTGGACATAATGTACAAATTTACAGCATATAATATTTGAATATATTTGAAAGTACTGTAGATATTTGTTATTTTACATTTTTCATATAAAATTCTAATGTATCTAAGTTAATAGATATGGCAGCATGATGGCACAGTGGTTACTATTGTGCCTTGCAGTGCTGGTGCCCTGGATTCAATTCTGAATCTGCTGTGGAGTTTGTATGTGCTGGTGCTGGAGGAAATGCAATGACATTAGTTAATTTTTTTACAAATCATTCATCTTAGATTATCAAAGTGAATAGGAAAAGAAATGTAAATCTTTGGCATTTTTAAGTTTCGCAGTTATACTAGAATAAGTTCTTATGTCATACACTCTGCAGAGATGCAACAAGTTACACACAAGGTGTATCCCTGTGGTGCTCTGAATCCCAGCAGTTTTGCAGGATGTTTTATAGTCTGAGTACAGCTCTGGTTAGCCCCTGTTATTACATCAGACTCTTTTCTTTTCCTTACCCCTTTCTCTCGGGCTGTCTGGGTTACTTTTTCTTTCCCTCTTCTTCCTGCTCCCCAGCAAAGCCTTTTTATTCCTTCCTAGGGAGCCAGTCATCCTGATTCTGTTATGATGCCTGGAGAACCTCACTCTGTTAGCCTGAGCTCCCTAATGATTCCTAGTTCCAGGGCTCTGACTGGGACCTCTCCCTGCAGCTGTGCTGACCCGGGGCTCTGAGAGTTTGGAGGGGACTGAGATCTATATAGTACTTCACATTATAGAAATACATATATGTGCTTCAAAAATATCAAATTGATTTTTGATACACACCTCATCTTAGAGAGAGGAGTGGGGGAAAATCTGTCAGTTGTTGTGTTGTTGGGAGAAATTGCTCAGATGGGAGAGTTGAAATTGATCAGACTGTCTCTGTGTTTCTCTGACAAACCAGGTACACAGCTCCCTGAACCCTGGTGGTGTCAGTTCAATCTCTTTGTGGCCGTTTGCTTGTTTAGTTCCTTCTGCAGTGTTTAAACTTCTCATTCAGTATCTGAAATGTGCAACAGGTACCACAGATGTAGTTTGACTGCGGGAGTGTTTCCAGGATGCTTCACATGTCATGGAAACTGTAGATGACTGGTTTAAACAATGAGGTTTTGATTTTAAATGTAAACTGTATCAGAAATGTATACTGTATCTAAATACTGTAATTCTTTCTACCTACAAATATCTTGCTTTGAGGTACAGTATTTGTGAGACAATATGGCCTTCAAACATCTAACAGTTGTCAATCAGTGCAAACTGTATTCACACCTCCACTACACCATTAAAATTCTTGCAATACAATTTCTTTTTTTGCAAATAAATTAAATCATTGACTACAATGCAATATGCTACAGTATATCTATATAGAATAAATAAACATAAATAGATCAATATACAATACTATATTGGATACTTATCAGTATATAACCCATAAAATTAGAAATGTAATCTGTGTGTTTATTTTGTATCATTGTGTGTTGACAAAGATGAGCCACTCTGTGTTAGAGAAGAGGAGCCAAAGTACTGAAAGTCAGTGTATTTCTAGTTTGCAACAGTGAACTCTACTAGAATTACTGAAAAACTGCAATACATTTAATAATTTAACCTGGTGTTCCCTGACAGGCAGCACTAACCAAAATAACAAGCAAATTATCTATTTAACTATCATTAGAATACAACAAGATCACAAACTGAATGCCATCAGATAACATGAACTACATCTGCAGGAAAACATAAGGTAAACTGAGCCCTCAGGTTTGTTGACAAAAGGTACTCCTGAAATATTCCTGCTATGAAGTTGTGTTTATTGTGCATAATGAGGCAGAACCAGACATTTCTTCACAGACCTCAGTGCACAAACGTGTTTACAGCTCAGCTTGGTTAATTAATTAAGGACGACACTTTGCATTGGCAGCACATGCTTCAGTGCTCTGGGAGTGTTTATAGCCCTGTGAGTTTAACACTTCATGACCGAGAGCTGCCCTTCATGGCAACAGAATCCACAGCAACAATAACTTTTATCAGTGTCTTTATATGGACACTTGTTGTCTGTACTCGTGGCGAGTAGCAAATAAATTAATACAAGAAGATTTGTAATTAGCAGAAATGTCATTTTAAGTGTTTCAAAAGTGAAATGTATAATTTTTTTTTCAGGTTCATGCAGGCAGATTACTGTGACTCAGACTCCAGCAGTGAAATCTCTTTTCCCAGTACAGACAGTCACTGTCAGCTTTAAGACCAGCAGCTCTGTGTACACCTGTTATGATAGTGACTCAAAAAACCCTTGTTTTGCTTGGTACCATCAGAAACCTGGAGAAACTATGAAACTCCTGATATACAGTATGAGGTTACATATATCATATGTAAGAAAACCGGCTCAGGGACGCCAAATATGTAATGTTGCCATAGATATTTGTACCTAATTTCCACCTTATCCCTATGTAACTGTACCCAAATATACCCCAGTGTGTTGTGCTCTCTCTCTCTTTTTGGCTCTCTCGCTCTCTCTCTTTTTCTCTTTCTCTGCTTGCATGTGGGCACTGTGGTTATGCTTGCTGTGCTGGACGCCCATCTGAAAAATAAAAGCGACGTTTCTCTTTTAAACGAGAGTCTGAATTAATGCGTCAATCCTGGCCGAACCCGACAACATTACAATACTATACAAATACACAATTGTCATATGTCTGTGATAATGAAAAAAGAACAAAGGATTTATAAAAAATATGTCTAAAATGCACCAACAATGAAAGACTTGAGTTGACAAAATGAGAACTGGCCACAGTTTAACTGTCTCCATCTTGTGGCAATCATTATCATCACTGTGGCCCTGTGTTGCTTTTGGCTCAATTCGATCAGAATTGTACCAGAGCAAGAAACATCTAGAGCTAGAGTTTCCAGGTTTCTGCTTCATCTGATCCTTCTAACCTGTGCAAAGTCAAGTTTACCATTTAGAAACTTATTCTACAACCTGAATAGTTACGTTTGTCCTCAGTCTTTGGGAATGGAATTACTGCACACAGTTTTTCAGATAACACATTTGATATTTAAAAACGCAGAAAAGGTACTTTTTGTTTTTCTTCTTTTAAGAATTAAAAAAAATGTTTACAATATTTAGGATTATATATTTTTGTGTTTTTACTCTTCAATTTATTAACTTAGATATATTTAGAAGTTAATTTATTGCAACATGGAATATTACATGGGCAGCATGGTGCTGCAGTGGTTAGCACTGGGAACCTGGGTTCAATTCTGTACCTGGGGTATGATCTGTATGAACTTTCCTCCAGGTGCTCAGTCCAAAAATATGCTGATTGCTTGATTGGTTTCTGGGAAAATTGGCCGTGGTGTGAGTGTGTCTGTGTTTGTGTCTGCTCTGCAATGGACTGGTGCCCCATCCACGGTGTATTTTTCCTTGAAAACATTGCTTGCTGTTATGGGCTCCAGCTCTCCTATGACCCTGAATTGAAATCAGCAATTAGAAAATGGATGGATAGGATATAACATTAATATACAGTGCTGTTGTGACCGTCATGGTTCTGTGCGGTGTCGTGCCCCCTGCCACCCGTTCCAACCCGCAACACCTGGTGCGCAAACCCAGGTATCCAGTGTTACGCAACAGGGAACCAGCTGCATGAGCTAAAGGAGACCTCCCTCATCCCAGGCAGCTGAGGTCCCTTCTACTCACAGTGAGGGCGATGACGTCACCGTATCCGAACTAGCTCCGCTACGCTGTGAAAAAGTAAGTACAACCCATGAAAAGGTGTGTGTTTTTCAACATATTTGCATGTATGGATATTTGATCTTCATTTCAACAATACTGATAGATAAAGGTGATCTAATTTAACAAATAACAATGAAATGCAATTGTCTGCTGCGGAAAAAATAAGTACACTCCCTAGCTTCAATTGCTGTTGTTGCCCCCTTCGGCAGAAATCACTTCTTATAGGCATTAGGTAATTGTCTATCAGTTTCCTACATCAACTTGGATACATTTTTGCCCACTTCTCCTTACAGAACTCCATCAACTGTGTGATGTTTGAGGGCTTTCTTGTATGTACTGCCCGCTCCAAGTTCCCCCACAGCATTTCTATGGAGTTAAGATCTGGGCTTTGACTTGACTATTCCCTCCATTTCTTCTTTTTGAGCCATTCTTTTGTGGATTTGCTTGAGTGTTTTGGGTCATTGTCTAGTTGTAAGGTCCACTTACGGTTCAGCTTCAGCTTTTTGACAGATGGCCTCACATGCTCCTCAAGTACTCTTGATTTCACTTCAAACCTCTTACAATGAAACAACAGATTCCTATGATGTAGAGGATAAGCATCCACCTTCTCCTCGTCTACATCACTGTATGATGATCTTTACTGAGACCTGGCTTCAACAAGACTTGTGGAACTCTCTTGTGGAAACTGAGGGGTTTTCCCATGTTTGCTCTAATAGAATTGAAACATCTGGGAAAAGCATAGGTGGTAGTATTTGTGTTTTTGTGAACGATAAGTGGTGCGGACAATACTCTTGAGGAAAATTATCTGCAATAAAAATCTTGAGCTGTTGTGCCTGAGTTTCAGGCCTTTCTACCTTCCGAGAGAATTCGGTAACATTATTATATGCGCGGTTTACCTTCCTCCCAGTGGAAATACAGTGGCTGCTGCTACTCAGGTACCCGACTGTTTACATGAGCAACCCCAGCAGACTTCAGAAGCTCCCATGTTTATTTTGGGTGATTTTAACCACTGTAAACTGGATATGGCATTGCATGGGTCTGATGTCACATGTGGAACGAAAGGTAACAGAGTTCTAGACAAATGCTACAGCAAGATAAAACAAGCCTATACCACCAAAGCCAAACCGCCTCAGTCTAACTCTGATCACAATACTGTTCACCTCATCCCCACTTACCAGACAACTCTCAAGAGCAGCAAACCTGTTACTAAGACTGTAACTGTATGGACAGATGATAGTATTGAGATGCTAATAGGGTGTTTTCTTTGTTTTCTTTGTAAGGACTGGGAGATATTTCATAACCTAGAGGTTAATGAGGCAACAGAGAATGTCACAGACTACATTAATTTCTGTGTGGACAGTGTCATACCCAAGAAAAGCATAACAGTGTACCCAAATAATAAACCATATAAAACTAAGGATGTGATAAACTTCATCAACCGTAAAAGACTCGCTTTTTAAAACAAGGATCAAGTGCAAATGAAATTATTGCAAAAAGAGTTTAAACCAAAACTCAGGAATGCAAGGAACCAACACAAGGAGACAATGGTGATCACCTACTCAAATCAAATACTCTGAAAAGTGATTACATGTAATATTGTGGAAAACACTAAGCATGCACATATCAAGTAAGTAAGATGTTAGTGGGTTTAGGAACATAAACCTACCTACCTGTCCAAAGATTTATAATCAAGTCCAAATACCAGCTCACTGTGAGTTCTCAGTATCCCCCCTAGGTGTCACTACATGTTATTTAAATAGAATAAACAGGTCACACATAAACGTAGCACTCATTCATCTCAATATACTAATGTCCCATTGATGAAGTGTCTTATTCAAAGTTACACTTATAGTCAGTCTTCCTACTGTCAACAGGCTGGTGACATCCTCTTTGATATAACCTTAACAATTAACAATTAACCTTAACAACCTTAACAATTTTCACCCCATCTCCAACTTACCCTTTCTTAACAAAATTCTAGAACGTGATGTTACACTTCAGTTACATAACCACCTCATGACAAACAACCTTTTCGAACCCCTCCAATCTGGCTTCCGTCAACTTCACAGCACAGAAACTGCCCTGGTCAAAGTCACTAGCTATCTTCTAATAGCTTCTGATTCTGGCTGTCTTTCTATACTCATCCTTCTTGATCTCTTGAGACTGTGTTTTGATTTTCTGACACTGCTCTCAAATGGTTCAAATCTTACCTCACTGATTGCTGTCACTTTGTCTCTCTTAATGGGTATAGGTCTGAAATTGGTCTTGTTAAGTCTAGTGTTCCTCGGGGCTCAATACTGGGCCCCTTGCTCTTCAGCATTTACATGTTTCCACTTGGTCAACTTTCAAGATCACATGGCCTCAGCTTTCATTTCTATACTGACGATACTCAAATATACATCCATACCAGACCTGACACTGATGTGGCTGTCTCTATTCTATCGTATTGCATCTCTGACATAAACATTTGGATGACTCAAAACTTCCTTCATCTTAACTGCGACAAGACTGAAGTCATGCTTATTGGCACCCCCCATCAACTTCGTAAAGCCAGTCCTGTAACCCTATCTGTAGATGGTTCTGTACTTGAGTTTCAATCAAAATTGAAAAACCTTGGGGTTATATTCGACTCTGGCTTAACATTCGACCCACATGTGCAGCATATTGTCAAAACATCTTTTTTCACCTCAGAAATATTGCTACGCCCTATGCTATCACTAACTGTGGCTGAAAAGCTGATCAACACATTTGTGTTCTCTTGAATTGACTACTGTAATGCTCTACTCGCTGGGGTATATAAATCTACTTTGAACAACCTGCAGTATGTCCAAAATTTAGCAGCCAGATTCCTGACCAGGTCTAGTGCAAATGATCACATTACTCCTATCCTCAAATTCCGTGTAGACTTTAAAATCCTCATGCTCACCTATAAGGCTCTGGATGGCTTGGCACCTCAGTACCTGTCTGAACTATTATCACCTTACTCCCCACCTCGCAATCTTCGCTCTTCTAATTCTGGTCTCCTTACTGTCCCCCAAACCCGTCTAAACTGTATGGTTGACAGGGCCTTCTCCTGTTATGCCCCCAAGCTCTGGAACTCTCTCCCCAAGGATATCAGAGAGTCGCCTTCTCTAAACTCCTTCAAATCCAGAGTCAAAACTGTCTTCTTTAGAAAAGCCTTTACTTAACTGTTTCCATTCTTCACCCCTCTGCTTTTCTTAGTACCACCATCCACGGTCTCCTCTATATATTGTAATTGTGTTTTAACTTGTGTATTCTTTTTATTTATTGTTGTTGCCATTCTGTAAAGTGCTTTGAGAAGCCACTTTTAAAGGCGCTATATAAAATAAAGTTTATTATTATTATATATAGAAATAAAACAATCACAACAACATACTCCTGGAGTCCCACAGCAACTACATTTTAAATAATTATTTCCCTAAAGAGAAATAAGCCAGGGCAAGTCACAAACCTCAAAACATCCAAACAATAACAACTGTGTAAACATATCTTGTATCCTTTCTCTGTCTCTATTTCCACTGGTCCTTTCACCAAAGAGACACTCCTGCTCTCTTGTCTGCACTAATTATCAGCTAGTTATCAACTAATTATCTAATTATCGCTGCCTACACATTTAGTTTATTATAAGACTCCCAGGTACATCCTAACTGTGCTGTCCAGTCAAAAACCATTCTATCACAATAATTATATATATAATAATTAACTTATCAGTTGTCTCACCACCATATGTATCTTAATATGAGCTGCATCCAAAAATTTGGACTGTAAAAATTGAAAAAAGAACTTTACAAAGCACAGGTTACAGTACCTTTCTGAATAGAAGGGGAAGCTCGCCCTGCGATCTGTGTGGGTCCTAATGCCACAGTATATCTATGGAAACAATATTCTGTTAAAAAGTTACTGTCTTTCAGATGAGAAATAAAGCCAAGATCCTGAATCTGTGTTTTTTTTAATCCCAGGGTGTTTATTGGGGCCAAATTTCCCCCGGACTTTTAATAATCATGGCCACCTAATAATCCCCATCTCGGAACTGGCTTCATCACTCCGATTTCCTCCCCACTGAGAGCTGGTGTGTGGGGAGTGTACTGGTGCAGTTTACCTGCCATCATGGTAATGGATACAACTCGTGGTGGTGGAGGGGAGTCCTCATTGCCAGAAAGCTTGTTCTATTTTCCCACAATTTTCTGTACAAAAAATGTTTCCTGTTCCTGGATTAAAATGTACTTCCACATATGTTCCTTTGTGTCCTGTGCTTTGTCTTCTACAGCATACAGAGATCTGTTTATATTGTATATATACGTATCTCATTTCATTTATGTATAGTACTTGCTTACTTAAGGAGACAATGAAAAGGGACTTTAAAACAATGAACTCCAGGAGTTTGTGGCAAACAATGAAAATAGTCACAAACATGAATTCTTCAAAGAAGAGCTTCCATACAATGGATGAGCTGGCTAAACCAAACGAGCTGAATGACTTTTATCTGAGGTTTGAGACACAGGACCTCTCTGGTGGATGTGACAGTATATTAGATACTATTACAGCTGACAGTAGTGCTGGTAGGCTTGTAATAAGTCCACAGATGATCAGACAATCTTTCAAGCACATATGTGCGAAAAAGGCAACAGACCCTGATGGCATCACTGCCTCTCTTTTAAAAAAATGTGCAGAGGAATTAACACCAGCATGGTGTCCTATCTTTTAGAAGTCAGTTGACTCTCACTTTGTTCCAGCCCTGTGGAAAAAAGCAATAATTGTGCCAATACTCAAAAAGCCCTGTCCCTCAGATAACAATAACTGCAGGCCAGTAGCACTGACGTCTGTTGTGATTAAATGCTTTGAGAAGATTATGGTATCCATGCTGTGCTCTGAAGTGAACACTATACTGGATCCATATCAGTTTGCATATAAACACCGGTGGGGCACTGATGATGCAATTAACAGCATTATACATCTTGTTCTAAAACCTCTAAAGGTATCGGGAGTGGTACGCAGAGCGCCACCAGCTGGTACGCCATATGACCCTGGAACTTTGTTGTGTGCACTGTAAAATCGGGACGGGTTTTCATATTTTCTATTTTAATACATGTCGAAAACGCAGCCTACGTACTACGATACAGCACGCGCTAATACTTGAGTGTACACAGAGCTACAATGTAATTCTATACCACTCTATAAAAACACATTCTCCAGCAAATAGGGAGGTAGGAGAATGTGTGTGACTTTGAAACAATGCCAATGTTGTAAACACAGGAATGCATAGAAATGCGTGCTACTAACGCTGGCAATCTTGTGAGCGCAGGAAAGCATGATAGATAACAGAAAGATATTTAAGAACTGTTCTAGGTTAATTTGAGAAAAATACATTGAGTGTCTCTGTGTTTCGTTCCCATGCATATGAAATAAAAACTTCTTTTAACTTCTGAGACAGACTCCTGAAACGGAAATGAGGAAAAATGCAAGCTTGCGGATTGCTAAAGCAGATAAGCCCCACACTATTTTTGTAGAACCTTATTTACCGTTGGCAAAAGAGCTGACACGTATTACAGATGCAGCCATTCATAATGCGCGGTACACACACTTACCGGAGGTAATTGGCTATGGTGTCGCGCATTGTGACGCATGATGACGCTCGGTACCGCGGTATGTGATTGGTTGACCGACAGGGGCACTCGTGGTCCGTTGGTCTGTCGTAGACAGATTTACAGTAAACGTCTTTACTGTGCCCATTGTAGATATTGAATTTTACCACTGAAGGGAAATCTTAGTAGCTGAGCATAAAAAGAATAGGAGCATACTGTAACGCGTGTGAAGGCCATAAACGATATTAATTTTGGAACTTAAACATACAGTATATGGCTAGTCTCGGTACTTTAAAGAAAAAATACACATCAGTATTCCATTTCTCCCTAAACATTTTAAGCATCGAAGTCTTTAACTAACGTGATACCGGAGTCAACAAGCATACTTTTAGAATTTGATTAAAAGGGAATATAATATGGAATCGCGTATCTAAAGAAATTAATAACGATATCATTATATTCATGTACCGCAACACAAGAATAGTACACGCTGTACATTGTCTGTTGATAATGTTTCTGTAGTGCTTTTTCAGCACTCTGCATGTGACCTTGACATGGTCTGTGATTGAATCCCACTGTGGAACCATGACTTTCTTTTTAACAAACATTTCTTTGAAAAAATGAAACGTTTCCCTTGGTCACAGATTAAATAAAACCTCACTCGCACTAAACAAATTTATATTTCTAAATATCACAACATGATCGAATTTAAGTTATTTTAATAACAATGAATAGTCACCTAGGCGTTACAATATAAACATTTATATTGATTTAAATCGCATTTTGATTCAAATCGCAAACGCGGGTTTAAATATATGTGTTTTTTGATTCACAATCAGACAAATGCAACATAAATTGATATCTTTGTCTTCTAAGTATCTTAATAAACTTTCAGCATAGCTTTCTCCCCGTTTAGATTTATTTTTCTTGGGATCTTGGGATCAAACGTGGAAAGATTAGATTGTAATCGTTTTTATTTTTTAAATATATTGCGGAGTTAAAGCAAGTTAAAGCCTTGATTTTAAATATCACCTTTAAAAGTGGAATCTCAAAGCAAAGTTAATACCCAACACCGATTGTACCCATCTGTCATGCTAATAAAGCACCTTGAATTGAATTGAATTGAGGGAGAGAGGGGGGAGGGCGAGCGAGATAACCAGGATGTAAGGCAAATAAGATACACTCCACAGACATTCACAACAGCGACATATCATAAAACGTTTGCACAGATAGTTAAGTTATTACTTGGTTTTCAAAGTGCAATGAAATACAATATTGTTGTTGTTGCTGTTATTGTTGTTTTTATCCTGTAAAGCGTTTTGAGAAGCCACCTTTAAAGGCGATATATAAAAGCGCTGAATCTTATGGAATGTGTTCCGCCGTGGATTCAAAAAATGTATTTTTTTAATCACGTATCTAAGGAAATAGCAGTATAACTTTGTTCATGCACAAACAGTGGCATGTTACATTATTAATTTGGGTGTCTCCTCTTGCCAGAAAGCTCTAAATTGCATTTTGATTGCAGTTTTTGACTTTTTCTAAATTGCAACCCATAAATAAAGCTGATACAGTTTAGACTTATTTTAAACTGTATTACAACAGCACAATGGACAATGCAACATAAATTGCAAAAATGCACTTGGAATCTGTCCAAGCCCTACTTTGTCAGGCATTTTCTTTTACTGCAACGGACATAAAAACTCCCTTGCTTTTAACAGAGCGTTTCATAATTTCTAACTACGAAAATGATTTAAACTGTGACACTTATCATTCATTCCATTCCATTCCATTATCAGTCTTCCATTTCTCCCTAAACATTTTAAGCATGAAAGTTTTATGAAACGGTACCCAAATATGCAATTGCTGTATGGAATGAATTTTAATTTTTAAAAATTATTTAACACGAAAATTAAGCTGTTTACATCTTCTGCCTGAGAACAGTCACCCGTTGCTACCCAACGCAGAAACACAGCCACGAACTAGCAAAGAGAGGACATTAGCTAGCCAATATGATAAAGAAATAAATGATTATTTAATTTCTTTTGCACATTTATTTGAACATTTCTATCGATTGTACAAGCACATGGAAACTGTCCAATCCCTAGTTCATCAGGCATTTTCTTTTACGCTGCGGGCATTCTCCTGGTCTGGCGCCGATCTGTGTCTTCTAGGATATAATGCCAGCGAACTTTTGTTTTTATGTCTACTATAACAGACAATCTCCTTTGCTTTTAACCGAGCGTCTAACCCCTCTGATTGGAGAAAAAAGACGTGCTGGTTTGCTATACTGTACATACTGTACCAGGAAGATGATTTCTTTCTATTCGAAACGTGTATTTTAAAAGTTTAAGAAGTAAAAACCTTACAGCGTACACAGATTTCTAAACTGATCAGGATCGTTATCTTTGTCTTATCCATAATAATGTTCACCGCTCTGTCCAGCAAATTAATAATAAACTTTATTTAATATAGCATTTTAAACAAATAAGTAATTAGATTGCTCATAAACCTAATCTCTTTTTCTACATAAACACAGCGTGATTGCTCTCTGAAAATGCTTTTTCTTTTGTTACGTCCCAGTGTGTGTTCTGTGTGTGTTTTTTCTATGTTCCACACTGCTGACCCTTGATTGTTCTCCCTTCCCCATTGGCCAACCATCACACCACTGTTTCAATATGACGTCATCATCAATCAGCCCTCAGCCAATCAGAACACATTTTATTCACTATATAACATGGAGGTTTTCAGCAAGGAGAGGCCTTTTGTTTGACTTCGGTCCTGTTTGGTTTTGGTTATTGCTTTGCTTCTGGTTATTGCTTCGGCTTCGTTTGTTTTGCTTTGTGTGTGTGTATTTTCGTATAGCTTCGGCTTTGTTGTTTTGTTGGTTTTACGTTAGTTTCTTTGTACTTTCGTTTGTTTGTGTGTTCATCCTTGTTTTGTCATTACCTTGCCCCAGTGTTACATGTTCAACTTTTGTGTTCTTTTGTACCCTGCTCCTGTTGATTACTCTTGTTTTCCCTTATTTGTATTCCTGGTTCACTTGTGTTTTTGTGTGAACTTTTGTATATGAGGTTAGTTTAGGTTGTTGGGTACACTTACACACGTAGTCGATTTTGTATTAGTACACTAGTTTAGTATGGGTGAGTGCCATTTGTCTTGTATGGTTTTGGGTAGTCAGTGCAGGTTAGCTAGGGTGTTGAAGACGCCGAAGACCGTGTGTTTCGGGTTTTCTTTTGTAGTCAGATTAGCTTTCCCTCACTGTCCTAGCCAGCTCCATTTTGTTTATTTTCTTTCCCTTGGCACCACAATAGTTCCTTACCCTTGTTATCACGCTTCCTAGTCCCTCACCAAAACCCACCTGCTTCCAAAAGAATTATCCTAAATGTTACACCCCTTTTCCCCTAGACACTTGGGGTCGTAACATCTTTATATTTAGGCTCAGATTTCAACTATAGATCGTATTATTACAGATGCAGCCATTCAAAATGCGCGGGCGATACCGCATTATTTTGCGGTACGCTGTACGCAGTCTACCACGAGTTACCCGTAAATACCGCGCGTTACCGTAAATTCTCCTATAATACAGCAAGCAAAATAATAGTATCCAGAATTTCCGCAAGGTGGAGCTAATAAAGCTCAACCTCTCATGTTTTGAGCTGTCGCCATCAAAGTCTTTAACGAAGATATTACTAATAGTATTAATAATGAATGACCTTGGACAAGCTGTAAGTGTAAACTCAAAGTATTGCTCTGGTCCACATTCTTTTTTTCATTGACCGTCTTTGTAAAAGTAACACCACAGCATTTCGCAATCACGCATTTGTTTCCAATCATGCAAAGTACAGTAATTTTTGAGAATCGATTCACCATGCCTTTCATATGCTCATAAAAGAGATTGATTTAGGAACATAAACATATTACTGTATGCAAACTGTACTGTATACAGTATGTATACAGATGCAGCCATTCAAAGTGCGCGTCACAGACACGTACCGCAGGTGACGTCGCTCAGTATGACGCAAGATGACGCGTGGCACCGCAGTACGTGATTGGTTGACCGACAGGGGCACTCGTGGTCCGTTGGTCTGTCGTAGAAAGACTTACAGTAAAAACGTCTTTGCTGTGCCCGTTGTAGATATTGAATTTTACCACTGAAGGGAAATCTTAGTAGCTGAGCATAAAAAGAATAGGAGCATACTGTAACGCGTGTGAAGGCCATAAACGATATTAATTTTGGAACATAAACATACAGTATATACTGTAGCTGGTCTTGGTACTTTAAAGAAAAAAATACACACCAGTATTCCATTTCTCCCTAAACATTTTAAGCTTTGAAGTCTTTAACTAACATGATACCGGAGTCAACAAGCATACTTTTAGAATTTGATTAAAAGGGAATATAATATGGAATCGCGTATCTAAAGAATTTAATAACGGTATTCGTGTGCTGCGACAGGGCTGTGTAGGGCTTTTTCGCCTGCCTGTTCATGCGAGCTGTCTTCTAGCCGACTGGTCTAGGTGCGTGACTAGCAACTGGGAGGTTGTGTGATCGAATCCAGCTGGTGCCGGACTTTTCTTTTAACAAACATTTCTTCGAAAAAATAGAATAGCGATATTATGGACAATAAATTGACTTTTATATTTCAAAATATCGCAACATGAACGATATTTGCGATATTTTGAACATATCTTCCCTTCTGACAGCGGTTCCTCCTTCTATTGTGTGTGTGTGTGCAACAGAGTAAATTTTTATAGAGAAATGGAGGCTGGACAGTATGCGTTACAATATAAACATTTATATTGATTTAAATCGTGTTCTGATTTAAATCGCAAACGCGTGTTTAATTATGTGTTTTTTAATCATAATCAGGCTAATGCATTTCTACATTTTCTGTATGAACCAGCTTAGAGGTTCATACAGAAAGACAGCTTGTGTTTAAATTGAGTGTAAGGTAATTTATGCTTCTAAAGTCATGGTCAGCATTTATTATTGTACTGTGCTGTAAACTTTTTCTGTGCCTAGTCACATTATTTTATAGCGTTTTTATTGCGTTATTAAATCCGGTGGCGCTGTGTATTACAGTAGTTTCCTGACTCCCATGTCACATGGTCTGTGATTGAATCCCATAGAACTATGACTTTATTTTTTAACAAACATTTCTTTGAAAAAATGAAACGTTTCCCTTGGTCAGAGATTAAATAAAACCTCACTCGCACCAAACAAATTTATATTTCTAAATATCACAAAATACGTTCATTGTCTTCCAATCGAGTCGAGTTGACATTGGAAGCCTGCCACACCCGGACTGTTAAACCAACGCATTAGCACGTCAAAGCCCATCGAGGGTATTGAGCCAGTATTGGCTTTAGTATTCCCCCCTCTCCCCTCAATTCAATTCAATTCAAGGTGTTTTATTTGCATGACAGATGGGTACAAGCAGTGTTGGGTATGTATATTGTAACGCTTACGGCAGACAGGCACTGTGTAAGAGCCGGCGCACCAGAGCAGCGCACCGAGGGAGCGTCTGCATTTCTAACTTAGTTTTTAAAATTAGTCAAGCAATATGAAGCATCTCCTTTTACTTAGTGCCTGAGCATAAAAAGAATAGGAGCATACTGCAACGCGTGTGAAGTCCATAAACGATATTAATTTTGGAACTTAAACATACAGTATATGGCTGGTCTCGGTACTTTAAAGAAAACATACACACCAGTATTCCATTTCTCCTAAACATTTTAAGCATCGAAGTCTTTAACTAACGCGATACCGGAGTCAACAAGCATACTTTTAGAATTTGATTAAAAGGGAATATAATATGGAATCGCGTATCTCAAGAAATTAATAACGATATAATTATATTCATGTTGCAAAAGAACTGCAACGGACATAAAAACTCCCTTGCTTTTAACAGAGCGTTCCATAATTTCTAACTACGAAAATGCCAGGTGAAAGGATTTGTAAACATATTTTGTTAAAGCAAGTCAGAACCCATTCAGAGCCTACATTACATTTTAGCGTTTCATTCTGAGCAGAAGACCCTCACACCTGAAGAAGGGGGAGGTGTTTTTCGCTGGAAATCTCGCCTGCTTCTACTTTACAACCGGAGTGCTGGCTGTGACGAATTAAACCGGTATTACAGGTTACAATCACAGACCATGTGACATGGGAGTCAGGAAACTAACACAGCGCCACCAGATTTGATAACGCTATGAAAACGCTATAAAATAATGTGACTAGGCACAGAACAAGTTTACAGCACAGTACAAAAATGCTGACCATGACTTTAGAAGCATAAATTGCCTTACACTCAATTTAAACACAAGCTGTCTTTAGCCCTCTAAGGTGGTTCATACAGAAATGTAGAGATCCAGGCTCAGAACACACAGCTTCATTAGCGAATACATATGCAGGACAACTAGAGAAGACGTTTTACAGAGGATGGATTTTTAGAAACATCCCATCAGTGACATCACTGAAGTCAACTCCTAGGTACTGTAACTGTCGTGTGGATAGTTTCACAAGAATCAGACAAAGGTTTAAGCATCGCTTGTTCTAGATAAAACTGCAAAAAAAAACAACAACCCATAATGTACTTCTTTGCGGTTCTGTTTGCCCAAATCATATATTCACAACGTGAAATCTAGAAAATAATATTACGTAACCAAAATCCGCAATATGGAAACAGAACCTGTGTAATTGTTGATAGATGATGTACTCGTAACATTTTTTCAAGACGAACTACAACATTTAAAAAATGACTTGTATGTACTTGATATCTCTAATCAATCCACGGGTCCCAGCACGAAACGAAAGTAAAACGCATACCGTTTCGCGCTTCTTATTAGTTGCTCAAAAGTAATTTGACCGTATGAAATGCATAATATAAACCTAGAAACATATACGTGAGTAGTACTTAAGCACTGTAGTATCGGTGTTAAGACATACCTCTCAAATACTGTAAATCAAGTTAAAAATATCTCAAGATTCTGGTCATAATGAAACCATGTTTCGTGTATGTTTTCTTTAAAGTACCGAGACCAGCCATATACTGTATGTTTATGTTCCAAAATTAATATCGTTTATGGCCTTCACACGCGTTGCAGTATGCTCCTATTGTTTTTATGCTCAGCTACTAAGATTTCCCTTCAGTGGTAAAATTAGATATGAATATTCAATACTTAAACGGGCACAGTTAAGACATTAAATATACATATACATACTGTATACAGTACAGTTTGCATACGGTAATATGTTTATGTCCCTAAATCAATCTCTTATGAGCATGTGAAAGGCATGGTGAATCACTGTACTTTGCATGATTGGAAAAAAATGCGTGATTGCGAAATGCTGTGGCGTTACTTTTACAAAGAAGGTCAATGAAAAAAAGAATGTGGACCAGGGCAATACTTTGAGTTTACAGCTTGTCCAAGGTCATTTATTATTAATACTATTATTAATATCTTCGTTAAAGACTTTGATGGCTACAGCTCAAACATGAGAGGTTGAGCTTTATTAGCTCCACCTTGCGGAAATTCCGGATACTATTATTTTGCTAGCGGTATTTACCGGTAACTCGCGGTATTTACCGGTAGCTTGCGGTAGACTGCGTACAGCGTACCGGAAAATAATGCGGTATCGCCCGCGCATTTTGAATGGCTGCATCTGTATGTATATTTAATGTCTTAACTGTGCCCGTTTAAGTATTGAATATTCATATCTAATTTTACCACTGAAGGGAAATCTTAGTAGCTGAGCATAAAAAGAATAGGAGCATACTGCGCCGCGTGTGAAGGCCATAAACGATATTAATTTTGGAACATAAACATACAGTATATGGCTGGCCTCGGTACTTTAAAGAAAACATACACAAAACATGGTTTCATTATGACCAGAATCGGTCTTGAGATATTTTTAACTTGATTTACAGTATTTGAGAGGTATGTCTTAACACCGATACTACAGTGCTTAAGTACTGCTCACGTATATGTTTCTAGGTTTATATTATGCATTTCATACGGTCAAATTACTTTTGAGCAACTAATAAGAAGCGCGAAACGGTATGCGTTTTAGTTTCGTTTTGTGCTGGGACCCGTGGATTGATTAGAGATATCAAGTACATACAAGTCATTTTTTAAATGTTGTAGTTCGTCTTGAAAAAATGTTACGAGTACATCATCTATCAACAATTACACAGGTTCTGTTTCCATATTGCGGATTTTGGTTACGTAATATTATTTTCTAGATTTCACGTTGTGAATATGATGGGATGTCTGATGGGATGTTTCTAAAAATCCATCCTCTGTAAAACGTCTTCTCTAGTTGTCCTGCATATGTATTCGCTAATGAAGCTGTGTGTTCTGAGCCTGGATCTCTACATTTCTGTATGAACCAGCTTAGAGGGCTAAAGACAGCTTGTGTTTAAATTGAGTGTAAGGCAATTTATGCTTCTAAAGTCATGGTCAGGATTTATGATTGTACTGTGCTGTAAACTTGTTCTGTGCCAAGTCACATTATTTTATAGCGTTTTTATAGCGTTATCGAATCCGGTGGCGCTGTGTGTTAGTTTCCTGACTCCCATGTCACATGGTCTGTGATTGAAACCTGTAAAACCGGTTTAATTCGTCACAGCCAGCACTCTGGTTGTAAAGTAGAAGCAGGAGAGATTTCTAGCGAAAAACACCTCCCCCTTCTTCAGGTGTGAGGGTCTTCTGCTCAGAATGAAACGCTAAAATGTAATGTAGGCTCTGAATGGGTTCAATTATGATTTGAGCTTGATTAAGGTCGCTGCCTTTCATCTAAAACCCTACTTGAATCTTTCTAAACTAAAAATCAGTGTTAGTGAGTTCTAAATAAAGAGGTATCCAGGTAACAGTGATCATTAGCTCGAAAGATTTGAGTGCTTTGTGTATATTCTAATAGTAGTGGGGGCAGGGTGTGTGGGAACAGGTTTGGTTGAAATTGCATTGGAGATCTATGTTCTTCATACCTGAAACATTTTCTCTGAAAGCATTTTCTTCGCAGTTTAACCGATCTTTAACCGAGTTTACTATTATTAACCATATTAATTTTAAGTGCTTAATGTAAAATCTTGTAAAAATATATTTTCATTGTTCAAATATACATTAAGTCTGACTATCATATAATAAGTTAAATACAAAACTAAAGAAAAAATAGGGTTAAATATAATTCAAAATATTTTGCTAACAATGTTAACTGTTTATGAATAATAAAATGTATTAACTAAGGAGTAGGATGGCACAGTTGTTAGTATGTTTTTTGTTTTGTTTCTTTTTCATAAATACAACAGTAGTACCTGATGTCTCAGTGGCTTTCAAAATTAAATTATGCATGCAAACCTGTGAACTAGAAAGATAACTAAGATATCCATCCATTTATAATGGTGGCAAAGTGGTTAGCATTGCTATCTTGCAGCACTGGGGTCCTAGGTTCAATTCCTGCCATCCTGTGTGTGTGGAGTTTACATGTTCTCTCTGGGTTACATGGTTTTTCTCCATATGTGTGATATGACTCCCTCTCGCACTCCAAAACATACTGGTAAGTTAATTGGTTTATGGGAAAACTGGCCCTGGTGTGTGTGTGTTTGTGTCTGTCTGTCCTGTGATGGACTGGCGCTATGTCCAGGGTGTATTCTGCCTTGTGTCCGTTGCTTACTGTGATAGGCTCCAAATCCTCTGTACTGGATAAAGAGATTAGAAATGGAAGTAAAGGCACTGTGTGGATGGAACCATACACAGTGTTAGAAACCCACTATGAAATGGCAGCATCTCACTGAGAATAAAACATTTTATAGTGCTGGCTTAAGGAAACAGCCTTTCCACCTCTCTTGCACATCAGTATCCATACCTAGTTATTTAAACAAATTGCCTCTAATTATAAACATCTTAATATGCTGGCTCTGTGGATCCGCATCAGCTATGTTTGCCCATTCCTTCAATTCATGTGCATCCAACACACAGTTCAGTGCCAGCAACTACACAAAATCTAAAATATGAGCTCTACTTGCCACTTACAATACCAACAGTACCAGCTAACTTTAGTAGTGACATTTTCATGGATCTTTTTAACAATAAAATTTACAACATCAGACTTCAGACACAATTAAACAGGCCTCAAAAAAGGCACACACACCAGGGCCAGTTTAAATCTTTCTTTTCAGAAGACTTAGTGTCTGTATCTGCATCATTTTCTAATTTTGGTAGCACCTCTAACTGCTTGTCTTTCTTATATGCATTTACTTTGTAATCTGTGGTCCTTTTATCTGTTTTTACATCTACTGTATTGCTTTGAGATGCCACCTTTAATGGTGATATATCAAATAAAGTTTTTTATTATTGTTATAGGGAAACATGATCAGATTTTCCCTGGTTCAGAAAAAAAGATCTAAAGTATACTAGTTTGTCACTCTTCTCATTCCCTTTGCTAAATGACTTTTCATACTAATCTGATCAATCTAACTGCCAGTTTTCTGTGCTTTCTCTATCCTGCTAGATTTGCAATTATTCTGAAAATTTTCATCTTGAAATAACTCATTTCTAAATACCCTTTTCACTGTTAACATCTTGCAGCAACTCTGCAACAAAATATACACTCTGACAGTTCATCCTGCTACCAACATTAAATAAAACAAATCTTAAGATTTCTATATTTATGTCTTTATTTAGTGGTTTCATTAGTGACAAAGGCTAAACTTTCTTGGAAAAATGTATTTTATGTGTTGCGGAAAAAACTGACTTGCTTTAACAAAATATGTTTACAAATCCTTTCACCTGGCATTTTTGTAGTTAGAAATTATGGAACGCTCTGTTAAAAGCAAGGGAGTTTTTATGTCCGTTGCAGTTCTTTTGCAACATGAACATAATTATATCGTTATTAATTTCTTGAGATACGCGATTCCATATTATATTCCCTTTTAATCAAATTCTAAAAGTGTGCTTGTTGACTCCGGTATCGCGTTAGTTAAAGACTTCGATGCTTAAAATGTTTAGGGAGAAATGGAATACTGGTGTGTATGTTTTCTTGAAAGTACCGAGACCAGCCATATACTGTATGTTTAAGTTCCAAAATTAATATTGTTTATGGACTTCACACGCGTTGCAGTATGCTCCTATTCTTTTTATGCTCAGGCCCTAAGTAAAAGGAGATGCTTCATATTGCTTGACTAATTTTAAAAACTAAGTTATAAATGCAGACGCTCCCTCGGTGCGCTGCTCTGGTGCGCCGGCTCTTACACAGTGCCTGTCTGCCGTAAGCGTTACAATATACATACCCAACACTGCTTGTACCCATCTGTCATGCAAATAAAACACCTTGAATTGAATTGAATTGAGGGGAGGGGGGGGAATACTAAAGCCAATACTGGCTCAATACCCTCAATGGGCTTTGACGTGCTAATGCGTTGGTTTAACAGTCCGGGTGTGGCAGGCTTCCAATGTCAACTCGACTCGATTGGAAGACAATGAACGTATTTTAGCCCTAAATGAATTAATAGCAAACATGGTTTACATAAAATACATTTTTCCAAGAAAGTTTATAATAATACGATCTATAGTTGAAATCTGAGCCTACTTTAAAAATAAAGGAAAAGCATTTTCAGAGAGCAATCACGCTGTTTATGTAGAAAAAGCGATTAGGTTTATGAGCAATCTAATTACCTATTCGCTTAAAACGCTATATAAAATAAAGTTTATTTAGAGATGAATGATATTTTGAAATATAAAAGTCAATTGATTGTCCATAATATCGCTTACCTATTTTTTCGAAGAAATGTTTGTTAAAAGAAAAGTCCAGCACCAGCCAGATTCGAACACACAACCTGCCAGTTAGTAGTTACGCACCTAGACCAGTAGGCTACAAGACAGCTTGCATGAACAGGCAGGCGAAACAGCCCTACACAGCCCTGTCGCAGCACACGGATATAATCATACCGTTATTAAATTCTTGAGATACGCGATTCCATATTATATTCCCTTTTAATCAAATTCTAATAGTATGCTTGTTGACTCCGGTATCACGTTAGTTAAAGACTTCGAAGCTTACAATGTTTAGGGAGAAATGGAATACTGGTGTGTATTTTTTTCTTTAAAGTACCAAGACCAGCTATATACTGTATGTTTATGTTCCAAAATTAATATCGTTTATGGCCTTCACACGCATTACAGTATGCTCCTATTCTCTTTATGCTCAGCTACTAAAATTTCCCTTTAGTGGTAAAATTCCATATAAATATTCAAAACTAAGCGGATTGAAATGTGCACAGTAAAGACATTAAATGATTAAATCTTTTCTCTACCAACCAATGCACCACGAGTGCCCCTGTCGGTCATTTTGGCCAGCCAATCACTGGCCCTGCGGTGCCCTGTGGGTTGGTTACTGCACCGCGGGTTTTTACCGCTCATTTTGAATGGCTGCATCTGTATAAACTTTCTTTGAAAAATGTCTTTTATGTAAACCATGTTTGCTATTAATTCATTTAGGGCTAGAATATGTTCATTGTCTTCCAATCGAGTTGAGTTGACATTAGAAGCTTGCCACGCCCGGACTTTTACACCAACGCATTAGCATGTTAAAGCGATTTCATTGAGGAGCCTAGCTTTCTTAACTAGTAAGTACTGTACTTACTGGGTGTTTGAGGGGGAAGGGTGTCTTTTGCTGGAAATCTCGCCCCCTTCTACTTTGAAAATACCTGTAAAACCGGTTTAATTCGTCACAGCCAGCACTCCTGCAGAGAGGGGGGTTGTACTCGTTAATGTCTTAGCCGGAACACATCATTATATCTCATTTTGTATTTCGATAAAAAAATTGTTTGCCCAGCTTAACACTATTGCTGTTGTTTTTATCCTGTAAAGCGCTTTGAGGTGAACAGCTTTCTCACCACTTTCTCACCTTCTCACCACACCATCCTTACACAAAGCAGAAACTGATTGTATTTTCCGATGACATACAAGTGCAAATATTACAGATTTTAATCGTCTTTTTTCTGAACCAGGGAAAATCTGATCATGTTTCTCTATAACAATAATAAAAAACTTTATTTTACATATCACCTTTAAAAGTGGCATCTCAAAACAATACAGTAGATGTAAACCACAGGTTACAAAGTAAATACCCAGACAAACGCAAACGCGTTTTTAATAAAATGCTTTCATTCATTCAACAGAGAGAGAGCGTAAAACCTGGGTGTAACAGCTGTTCCTTTTTCTGATCACTCGCTCTCTGGATAAACGTCTCGTCTGTCCAGTTCTTTGTTTTCCTAATTTGCCGATTATGCCTGCTGCGATCCACTCCTACCCTCACACCTAAAGAAGACTATATTAAACTTCTTTGCAGTCCATTGTGCAATTAACCCTTGTATGTGCTGTCCTTAAGGTGATATCACATAAAGGTGATATGTAAAATAATGTTTTTATTATTGTTATAGAGAAACATAATCATGATCAGATTTTCCCTGGTTCAGAAAAAAATATCTAAAGTATACTAGTTTGTCACTAGTATACTTTTAATATAGTCTTTGCTGTGCTCTAGAGGATCCTTGTGATA